>NC_086445.1:640092954-640320954 GCF_028390025.1 Pseudophryne corroboree | reverse complement strand
AGAATGAGCTTGCTGAATCATACTACAAATCCAGCGTGCAATAGTCTGCTTCGAAGCAAGATGACCAATCTTGTTGGAAGCATACAGGACAAACAGCGCCTCTGTTTTCCTGGCCACCACCGTTCTGGCAACGTAGATCTTCAAAGCTCTCACAACATCAAGAGATTTTGGAACTGCCACAGCATCTGTAGCCACAGGTACCACAATAGGTTTGTTAATGTGAAACGAAGAAACCACCTTTGGCAGAAATTGTTGTCCTCAATTCCGCTCTATCCAAATGGAAGATCAAGTACGGACTCTTGTGAGATAAGGCCGCCAACTCAGACACCCGCCTGGCAGATGCCAGAGCCAACAAAATGACCACCTTTCAAGTGAGAAACTTTAACTCAACCTTACGCAAAGGTTCAAACCAGGAAGACATAAGAAACTGTAAGACCACGTCAAGATCCCATGGTGCCACCGGGGGCACAAACGGAGGATAGTTATGCATCACTCCCTTCACAAAAGTCTGAACCTCAGGGAGAACAGCCAATTCCTTCTGAAAGAAGATAGATAAAGCCAAAATCTGCACCTTGATGGAACCCAATTTCAGGCCGGCATCGACGCCTGCCTGCAAAAAATTGAGAAACCGACCCAAGTGAAATTCTTCCGCAGGAGCAGCTTTAGTCTCACACCACGAAACATACTTTCTCCAAATACGGTGATAATGTTTCGCCGTAACCTCCTTTCTCGCCTTAAAGAGAGTGGGAATGACCTCCCCGGGAATACCTTTCCGAGCTAACATTTGGCGCTCAACTTCCATGCCGTCAAACGCAGCCGTGGTAAGTCTGGAAACACGCATGGTCCCTGCAATAACAGGTCCTCTCTTAGAGGGAGCGGCCAAGGATCTTCCACAAGTAATTCCTGAAGATCTGGATACCAGGCCCTTCTTGGATAATCTGGAACGACAAGAATCGCTTGCACTCTTGCTCGTCGAATGATTCCCAGTACCTTTGGAATGAGAGGAAGTGGAGGGAACACATACACCGACTGAAACACCCACGGAGTTACCAGGGTGTTCACTGCACTGGCTTGGGGGTCCCTTGACCTGGAACAATACCTCAGAAGCTTCTTGTTGAGGCGAGACGCCATCATGTCGATTAGCGGAGTTCCCCAATGCTTCGTCACTTCTGCAAATACCTCTTGGTGAAGAGCCCACTCTCGCGGATGGAGATCGTGTCTGCTGAGGAAGTCTGCTTCCCAGTTGTCCACTCCCGGAAGGAAGACTGCTGACAGAGCGCTCACGTGCTGTTCCGCCCAGCGAAGGATTCTTGTGGCCTCCGCCATAGCCGCCCTGCTCCTTGTTCCGCCTTGATGGTTTATATGCGCCACCGCTGTTATGTTGTCCGACTGTATCAGGACAGGCCGACCCAGAAGAAGGCTTCTTGCTTGTAGCAGGCCGTTGTAAATGGCTCTTAACTCGAGAACATTTATGTGGAGACAAGATTCCTGGAGCGACCATTTCCCCTGGAAATTTCTTCCCTGGGTGACTGCGCCCCAGCCTCGGAGACTTGCATCTGTTGTCAACAGGACCCAATCCAGGATACCGAATCGGCGCCCTCCTAGGAGGTGAGAACTTTGTAGCCACCACAGGAGAGAAATCCTGGCCCTGGGAGATAGACTTATGCATGTGCAGGTGAGACCCGGACCACTTGCTCAGCAGATCCCACTGGAACACCCGGGCATGAAACCTGCCAAACGGAATGGCTTCGTACGCCGCAACCATTTTCCCCAGAACCAGAGTACATTGATGAATCGACACACTTTTCAGCCTCAGAAGCTCCCTGACCATCGTCTGCAGTTCCAGATCTTTGTCTTCCGGAAGAAACACCTTCCGTAAGCCCGTGTCCAGAATCATGCCCAGAAAGGGCAACCGAGTGGTCGGAATCAACTGAGACTTTGGCAAATTTAGCAGCCAACCGTGTGTTGTCGCAGAACCGACAGAGACAAATTTACATTTCTCAGCAACCGTTCCTTGGACCTCGCCTTTATCAGGAGATCGTCCAAGTACGGGATAATTGTAACCCCTTGCTTGCGAAGGAGAACCATCATTTCTGCCATGACTTTGGTGAAAATCCTCGGGGCCGTGGAAAGCCCAAACGGCAACGTCTGAAATTGGTAATGAGAATCCTGTATCGCAAACCTGAGGAAGGCTTGATGCGGAGGATATATCGGGACGTGTAAGTAGGCATCCTTTATGTCTACTGATGCCATAAAATCCCCCCCTTCTAGGCTGGAGATCACAGCTAGAAGAGATTCCATCTTGAACTTGAAAACTTTCAAGTATGGATTGAGGGATTTTAGGTACAGAATCGGTCTGACCGAACCGTCCGGTTTCAGTACCACAAAGAGGCTCGAGTAGAACCCCTCCCCCCGTTGGGATGGGGGGACGGGAACAATGACCCTCTGTTGACACAGCTTTTGTATTGCTGCCTGCACCACCTCTCTTTCCGGAAGAGACATTGGTAAGGCCGAAATGAAAAACCGGTGAGGGGGCACCTCCTGAAACTCCAACTTGTACCCCTGAGATACTATATCTAGGACCCAAGGATCCAGGCCTGATTGAACCCAGACCTGACTGAATATCCGCAGACGGCCCCCCACCGGTCCGGACTCCCCCAGGGAAGCCCCAGCGTCATGCGGTGGACTTGGTAGAGGCAGGGGAGGACTTTTGGTCCTGGGCGCCTGACACTGCAGGCGACTTTCGGCCCCTTCCTCTACCCTTTGAAGTGAGGAAGGACGAACCCTTTCCACGCTTGTATTTATTCGGACGAAAGGACTGAATCTGCTGATGTGGTGCCTTTTTCTGTTGTGTGGGAACATAAGGAAGAAAAGACGACTTACCCGCAGTCGCGGTAGACACCAGGTCAGCCAGGCCGTCACCAAACAAGACATTACCCTTGAAGGGGAGAGCTTCTATAGCCCTCTTGGAGTCGGCATCAGCATTCCATTGATGGATCCACAGCGCCCTCCTGGTCGAGATCGCCATGGCATTGGCTCTTGATCCCAAGAGACCAACATCCCTCGCCGCATCCTTCAGGTAATCCGCAGCGTCCTTGATATAACCAAGAGTCAAAAGAACATTATCTTTATCAAGTGTATCCATATCAGCAGCTAAATTCTCAGCCCATTAAGCAATAGCACTACTCACCCATACCGACGCCACAGCAGGTCTGAGCAATGCACCCGTATTAGCGAAAATGGACTTCAGAGACGTCTCCAGCTTGTGATCCGCCGGATCCTTGAGAGCTGCCGTGTCAGGGGACGAAAGCGCCACCTTCTTAGACAACCGGGATAGAGCCTTGTCGACATTTGGAGACGACTCCCATTTTTCCCTGCCATCAGAGGGGAAAGGATACGCCATGTAAATTCTCTTGGGAATCTGCCACCTCTTATCCGGCGACTGCCAAGCCTTTTCGCAAAGAGTATTCATTTCATGGGGGGGGAAAACTTCACCTCAGGTTTTTTCCCTTTGAACAAGCAAATCCTTGTTTCCTGCACCGCAGGTTCGTCAGAAATATGTAAAACATCTTTTATAGCCACAATCATGTACTGAATACTCTTAACTAACCGTGGATGTAAAGCAGCCTCAGTGAAGTCGACATCGGAATCAGAATCCGTGTCGGTATCCGTATCTACCAACTGAGTAAAAGGCTGCTTTTGCGACCCTGATGGGGTCTGCACCTGAGACAAAGCATCCTCCATTGATTTCCTCCATACCTGAGTCTGAGACTCCGATTTATCCAACCTTTTAGACAAAGAGGCCACACTTGTATTAAGCGTACTTAACATTGTAAGTAAATCCGGTGTGGCTGCGCCGACAGGGCCAACTCCAGACCCACATCTGCTCCCCCAGCAACCTCCTCCGGGGAATATCACTCAGCCTCAGACATTCCGACACGGAGTATCGACACAGCCTCAGCTAGGGGACAGACCCACAAGGAAGCCCAGATAGAGAAACACCGAGGGAGTATGCCAGCTCACACCCCAGCGCCCAAATATCCCAGATAACAATATATGTTGAAAGCGCTGCTATGAATAACAATAATTATGCACCAATAACTGTGCCCACCCCCCCTATTAGCTCCCTGTTACTTGTAGTGGAGCTTGGAAGTCCTGGGCCAGCGTTCTCTGCAGCGGCGTGTGGCACTGGTGAGCTGTGCGGCTAAGCCCCTCCCCTTCTCGGCGCGCTTCAGCCCGCTACAATTTGAAAAATGAAAATGCCGGCGGGGGTCTGAAAAACAGTGCCAAGGCACCGAAAAGCCTTCTGCCAGCTTCCCAGACCCAGTAACATGCTACCCAGGGCGCTCCACCCCCCAGCGCCCTACACCCTGTGAGTGCCGTTGGTGAAGTGTGTGGGAGCATGGAGCGCAGCGCTACCGCTGCGTTGTACCTCGTTACTGGAGTCTTCTGCCGTCACTAAAGTCTTCTGTCTTCTGCATACTCACCCGGCTTCTTACTTCTGTGAGGGGGGTGACGGTGCGGATCCGGGAACAAGCAGCTAGGCGCACCAAGTGATCGAACCCTCTGGAGCTAATGGTGTCCAGTAGCCTAAGAAGCAGAGCCCTTAACTAAGTAGAAGTAGGTCTGACTTCTTTCCCCTCACTCCCTCGCTGCAGGGAGCCTGTAGCCAGCAGGTCTGCCTGAAAATAAAAAATCTAACACAGGCCCTCATTCCGAGTTGTTCGCTCGGTATTTTTCATCGCATCGCAGTGAAAATCCGCTTAGTACGCATGCGCAATGTTCGCACTGCGACTGCGCCAAGTAACTTTACTATGAAGAAAGTATTTTTACTCACGGCTTTTTCTTCGCTCCGGCGATCGTAATGTGATTGACAGGAAATGGGTGTTACTGGGCGGAAACACGGCGTTTCAGGGGCGTGTGGCTGAAAACGCTACCGTTTCCGGAAAAAACGCAGGAGTGGCCGGGGAAACGGTGGGAGTGCCTGGGCGAACGCTGGGTGTGTTTGTGACGTCAACCAGGAACGACAAGCACTGAACTGATCGCACAGGCAGAGTAAGTCTGGAGCTACTCTGAAACTGCTAAGTAGTTAGTAATCGCAATATTGCGAATACATCGGTCGCAATTTTAAGATGCTAAGATTCACTCCCAGTAGGCGGCGGCTTAGCGTGTGTAACTCTGCTAAATTCGCCTTGCGACCGATCAACTCGGAATGAGGGCCACAGTCTTTTCTAGAGAAACTCAGGAGAGCTCCCCTAGTGAGTGTCCAGTGAGTCCTGGGCACAAAGTCTAACTGAGGTCTGGAGGAGGGGCATAGAGGGAGGAGCCAGTTCACACCCAGTCAAAGTTTTTTCAGTGTGCCCAAGCTCCTGCGGATCCCGTCTATACCCCATGGTCCTTTTGGAGTCCCCAGCATCCTCTAGGACGTAAGAGAAACTGGTTTTAATCTCACACCTTCAGAATATGGTGTTTTAGCTGGGGACTTTTATAAGTATCTACAAGTTACACAGTGGCAGCAGCGTTCTTTACCTGACCCAATAAGGAAGCCTTCTTTTATAGCCCATGTGTTATCCATGTTTACCTCCCCTAGACACAAGGGGGGGATCTCGTGGTTGTACTGCTTTCAGGTAGCTATAGTAATGAAAGGTAAATTGGCCTCTCATATTGCCTGATGTTAGCAGAGCTGCCCGAGAACTGATGGCTTACGGCAGGCATCTTGTGGTGCATGCACAATACTAACATGGCTTATGAATGAACATGCCTTCTGGGTTCCCTTCCCCCATCCAAGCCAGCATGAGCCATTTATTTACATAGTGTACTGGCCATGTTGTATTTGTCATTTACTAAGCAGTAAACCCAGTCCGTGAAATCACAAGTCTCATGGGGGTGAGATTCGGGGTGGGGGAGGCTGCCTCTTAAAGCAATGGGGATGCCCGGGAAGAAGTACAGTAAATTCAGTCTCATAAAGATAACACTCTCGTAATTTGAAAAGCCACACTTGTATTGTATATCTATGTGAAAAGTAGCAACCAGAGCTTTTTTCGCACCTGATTGGTATATCTGTGTACATGTCTGAGTCTGTATATGAAGTATGACAGAATTTGTTTTGGGAAAATTAGAAAAAGCTGTGGTTGCTACATTTCTCATACGTCCTAGAGGATGCTGGGGACTCCAAAAGGACCATGGGGTATAGACGGATCCGTAGGAGCCTGGGCACACTATAAAGACTTAAACTGGGTGTGAACTGGCTCCTCCCTCTATGCCCCTCCTCCAGACCTCAGTTAGACTTTGGGCCCAGGAGTGATGGGTCACACACTAGGGGAGCTCTCCTGAGTTTCTCTGAAAGACTTTATGTTAGGTTTTTTATTTTCAGGCAGACCTGCTGGCTACAGGCTCCCTGCATCGTGGGAGTGAGGGGAGAGAAGCAGGACCCACTTCTTCTTAGTTTAAAGGCTCTGCTTCTCGGCTACTGGACACCATTAGCTCCAGAGGGTTCGATCACTTGGTGCGCCAAGCTGCTTGTTCCCGGAGCCACGCCGTCAATCCCCTCACGAAAGCCAGAAGAAAGAAGCCGGGTGAGTATTAGAAGAAAAGAAGAGTTCAGTGATGGCAGAAGACTTCAGTAACGGAGGTAAGCACAGCGGTAGTGCTGCGCTCCATGCTCCCACACACCAACGTCTCTGGCAGGGTGCAGGGCGCTGGGGGGGAGCGCCCTGGGGGCATGTTACTGACGGTCTATAATGCTGGCGGGGGACATATTACGGTGCCTGGGCACAACATATGTTCACCCCGCCAGCGTGTCGCAGGGGGGAGAGATAGCGGTAGCGCTGCGCTCCCGGCTCCCGCGCTTTCCATCACCTGCAGGGTGCAGGGCGCTGGGGGGGGAGCGCCCTGGGCAGCATATATATTAAAATCAGTATTATCACTGGCGGGGGGACATACTTCGGTGCCCACCCCGCCAGTGCGCCGTGAACGGGAGGGAGCAGCAGCGGTAGCGCTGCGCTCCCGGCTCCCGCACTCCAACGGGCCTGCACAGAGCAATTGCCTAGGGCATTTGGTATGCCTAGGGGCACAAGCAGCTGCTGCTGATTCAAATGATATGCGGCATGCCTATATTCTGTGTAGCATTTCGTATGCAGATACAGCCACAGTCGCACACAGTATATAGGCATGCCACATATCATTTTAATCAGCATAAGCTGCTTGTGCATCCTAGTCATATAGCAATGCAAATAAGATACATTTTCATAAAAAATAGGCACCCGACGTTAGCAGAGCTGCCAGTTGACTCACGCCAGGAACTATATGTGTCATTATGTGTATAAGGGCATTAATAATATGTAACATATGTGTAAGGGGCACTATGGGGGAAATTTACTAAGCTCCCGATTTTGACCGAGATGCCGTTTTTTCATCAAAGTGTCATCTCGGTAAATTACTAAACACTAATCACGGCAGAGATGAGGGCATTCGTAATTTTTTGCAAGTCCAAGTAAAAAATTACGAATGAATACACCATCGGTCAAAACGCGGCTGTTTAAGTATGAATCTCGGTCATTTACTAAGAAGTGCAAAGCAAAAAAAAAACAAACACTGCCGTGAAAAATTACAACTCGTAAAAAGTGCTAAAAAAAAACAGACCTTTTTTTTTTATTCGTGATTGGATAGGCATGCACGGATCCATGAGATCCGTGCATGTATATCAGTGGGAAGGGGTGGGAAAGTGCTTATTTTTTCAAAAAAAATTGCGTGGGGTCCCCCCTCCTAAGCATAACCAGCCTCGGGCTCTTTGAGCCGATCCTGGTTGCAGAAATATGGGAAAAAAATGACAGGGGTTCCCCCATATTTAAGCAACCAGCATCGGGCTCTGCGCCTGGTCCTGGTCCCAAAAATACGGGGGACAAAAAGAGTAGGGGTCCCCCGTATTTTTAAAACCAGCACCGGGCTCCACTAGCTGGACAGATAATGCCACAGCCGGGGGTCACTTTTATATAGTGCCCTGCAGCCGTGGCATCAAAAATCCAACTAGTCACTCCTGGCCGGGGTACCCTGGGGGAGTGGGGACCCCTTCAATCAAGGGGTCCCCCCCCCCCAGCCACCCAAGGGCCAGGGGTGAAGCCCGAGGCTGTCCCCCCCCATCCAATGGGCTGCGGATGGGGAGGCTGATAGCCTTTGTTGTAAAAGAAAAGATATTGTTTTTAGTAGCAGTACTACAAGGCCCAGCAAGCCTCCCCCGCATGCTGGTACTTGGAGAACCACAAGTACCAGCATGCGACGGAAAAACGGGCCCACTGGTACCTGTAGTACTACTACTAAAAAAATACCCAAAAAAAGACAAGACACACACACCGTGAAAGTATAATTTTTTTACATACATACACACATACATACATACTTACCTTAAGTTCCCACGCAGGTCGGTCCTCTTCTCCAGTAGAATCCAAGGGGTACCTGTTGAAGAAATTATACTCACGAGATCCAGGGGTCCAGGCTCCTTGGGAAATCCAGGGGTAATCCACGTACTTGAAAAAAAAAAAAAAAACGGTGTCCCGACCACGAACTGAAAGGGGACCCATGTTTGCACATGGGTCACCTTTCCACGAATGCCAGAAACCCACTCTGACTTCTGTCTAAGTGGGTTTCTTCAGCCAATCAGGGAGCGCCACGTTGTAGCACTCTCCTGATCAGCTGTGTGGTCCTGTCCTCACTGACAGGCAGCACACGGCAGTGTTACAATGTAGCGCCTATGCGCTACATTGTAACCAATGATGGGAACTTTCTGCCCTGCGGTTGACCTAAAGTGACGTCACCGCTGAGCAGAAAGTTCCCATCATTGGTTACAATGTAGCGCATAGGCGCTACATTGTAACACTGCCGTGTGCTGCCTGTCAGTGAGGACAGGACCACACAGCTGATCAGGAGAGTGCTACAACGTGGCGCTCCCTGATTGGCTGAAGAAACCCACTTAGACAGAAGTCAGAGTGGGTTTCTTGCATTCGTGGAAAGGTGACCCATGTGCAAACATGGGTCCCCTTTCAGTTCGTGGTCGGGACACCGTTTTTTTTTTTTTTTCAAGTACGTGGATTACCCCTGGATTTCCCGAGGAGCCTGGACCCCTGGATCTCGTGAGTATAATTTCTTCAACAGGTACCCCTTGGATTCTACTGGAGAAGAGGACCGACCTGCGTGGGAACTTAAGGTAAGTATGTATATATGTGTGTATGTATGTAATAAAATTATACTTTCACGGTGTGTGTGTCTTGTCTTTTTTTGGGTATTTTTTTAGTAGTAGTACTACAGGTACCAGCGGGCCAGTTTTTCCGCCGCATGCTGGTACTTGTGGTTCTCCAAGTACCAGCATGCGGGGGAGGCTTGCTGGGACTTGTAGTACTGCTACTAAAAACAATATCTTTTCTTTTACAACAAAGGCTATCAGCCCCCCCATCCGCAGCCCATTGGATGGGGGGGGACAGCCTCGGGCTTCACCCCTGGCCCTTGGGTGGCTGGGGTGGGGGGACCCCTTGATTGAAGGGGTCCCCACTCCCCCAGTGTACCCCGGCCAGGGGTGACTAGTTGGATTTTTTATGCCACGGCCGCAGGGCACTATATAAAAGTGACCCCCGGCTGTGGCATTATCTGTCCAGCTAGTGGAGCCCGGTGCTGGTTTTAAAAATACGGGGGACCCCTACTCTTTTTGTCCCCCGTATTTTTGGGACCAGGACCAGGCGCAGAGCCCGATGCTGGTTGCTTAAATATGGGGGAACCCCTGTCATTTTCCCCCCCATATTTTTGCAACCAGGATCGGCTCAAAGAGCCCGAGGCTGGTTATGCTTAGGAGGGGGGACCCCACGCATTTTTTTTTATTATTTTACAGTGTTTAATTAAAAAAATAAAATAAAATAAACCCCAGCACGGATCACACAGATCCGGCCGAGATTGATTGTAAAAAAAGTCGGCAGTGTTTTGCTAATCACTGCCGTAAAAATAGAAAAAAAACCACGAATGACATCGACATCGGAACAAAAGAAAAACCCGAATACGACAGCTTAGTAAATTAGTCGTAATCAATTCAAAAAGTTGCAGTTTTACACTTTCGATGTCATTCGTGATTGAACTTTGACCTGAAACGGGAAAATACGAATCTTAGTAAATTTACCCCTATGTGTGTCATTATGTGTATAAGGGCACTAATAATGTAAGGGACATTTTGTGTGTCATTATGTGTATAAGGGCATTAACAATGTGTGGCATGTTTAAGGGAAATTATGTGTATAAGGGCATTAATAAGGGTTGGCATAATGTGTAAGGTGCATTATGTTTATAAGGACATTAATAATGTGTGTCATATGTGTAAGGGGCATTATTGTGTGGTATTATGTGTATAAATGCATTACCAATGTGTGGCATTATGTGTATAAGGTGCTCTACTGTGTGGCGTAACGTATAGAAAGGGCACAACTGTGTGGTTTATTGTGAATAAAGAGCAATATGGTGTGATGTAATGTGAATAAGGAGCAATATGGTGTGTTGTAATGAGAATAAAGAGCAATATGGTGTGGTGTAATGTGAATAAGGAGCAATTCAGTATGATGTTATGTGAATGAGGGGCACTACTGTGAGGAGTAACGGATATAAGGTAAAGTGGTACTACTGTGTGATGTATTGTGAATAAGGGACAGTATCACATTATAAATTGTGAATAAAGTTGCACTACTGTGAGGCATAAGTTGAATTGGGGGTACTATTGTGTGGCCATGCCCCTTGCCACAAAAACACGTACATTTTTGGGCTGTGTGCTGAATGTGCACACTGTTCTTATTTAAATTACAGGGGGTAGGAAAACAAAAAAGGACTGCTATGGGTGGGGGTTGATGGTGCTGGGAATGGGTGCAGGGTCAGAGGCAGAACTAGCGGTGGTGCTAGGGGGCACCAGCCAAAAACTTGCCTAGGGCATCATATTGGTTAGGGCCAGCTCTGGGCCTGCAGGGTGCAGGGCGCTGGGGGGGAGCACCCTGGGTAACATTTATTAACTGTAATCACTGGCGGGGGGACATGCTTCGGTGCCCGCCCCGCCAGTGCGTCGCGTACGGGAGGGAGAGGCAGCGGTAGCGCTGCGCTCTCTGCTCCCGCTCCCCGTCGGCCTCCAGGGTGCTGACCGGCATTGAGAAAAGGATCCCAGGCGGGGGAACATACCCGGACACCGGGTGTCTTCACCCCGCCGGGAGACCGCAGTCCATAGCTCCCACACACCAACGGCTTCCGTGGGTGCAGGGCGCAGGAGGGGCGCCCTGGGCTGCGTTGGGACAAAAAGTAAGTATACAGGGGGTTACCCCCTGTATATAGGGTCCCCAGCTAGTTTAGGGGGTTATATAGTTATATATTTAATTGAGCGGGCTTAAGCGCGCCGGGAGGGGGCGGAGCTTAGCCCTCACAGAGGAGTCAGCGCCATTTTCCTCAGGTCCCCACCAGGATAAACTGTATAGCAAGAAGGAGGGGGGGCACAGAGTGTTTAATGCTATATGGGTGTCATATAGCATTATGTTTAATAATGGACGCATAATCCTTTTTGTGATACATAAACTCACTGTTTCCCTGTGTTTGACCCACTATCGGTTAGTCGACATATGTCGACAGGTGTTAGGGAATTGTCACAAGCTGCTGTTGGGATAACTGTCGGCTTCGCCGACGCTTGGCGGTACTTGAATCAAAAAAATTAAGTTTTAGCAGGTTGGTTTTGTGTGCTTGAAAACAAGTCAACGCGCTAGGGGAGACACAATTGTTGGTGGATGCCCTGTCGGCATCAACGGTTTTTCCGGGGTAGAAAAATTAACAGGCTGTTATGGCCTTGTACCTGTATTGGTATGTATATATATATATGTATATATTTATAGGTATATGTGGGTGGAGTGTTATTGAAATTGTATATGTATACTTCCCTCAGACCCCTCGGGGTTCTAAGAATATTATTATTTTTTGCCCGCTTACTACTCCTTGCTGTCGACATTTACTCAGTTTCTGTCGACCATAACGTTCCTGGTAGATCCATATCGGGGGCACGTCAGTACATGGTCATACACATTCACAACACATTGCTGGGACCTGACGGGTCTGGACAATCCACTTGCGTATAGGTTATATCTATATGTATATATATGTAGATATATATTTATATATGCATGGTTAGGATATGTGTGTTTTATTGTGTATTACATTATGTATATCCATGAATGCTAAGATAGTGGTATTCTTCTCATGTGCTGATCGCTCTGTTGATTAAGCTCTAGATTGGCCGTGACGAGTTGGTTTTCGATCCTCTCAAGGAGTCCGAATATTATTCTCTTCCCGACGCGGAGAGAACATTACGGCAGTCAACTCCTGGTCGACGCAGAGCCCGGTCGCAAAGGATCATACACAGGAAGCTAAGTGATATTTTATTTCTATACTTTGGCCTTATTTGCATTGCATGCACATGAGGGAGGGTTGTATTCGGGTAGGCATCCGATAGAATTACCCTACCCAGAGTGGGTAAGCTTGCTTATGTTGATTCTACTTATAACATTGCAGCAGGCTGCCGCGTGACCACAGGAGGTGTAGCCGGGAAAATGCTGAGGTTGTCTCCGAGAGATACTCGGGGGAGGTATACAGCTGTTTGGTGAGCCCTCTGTTCAGTCACTCTCGGCGGATACACCTGGTAAGTCTACCTTCGTGAGTTAGCCTCCTTCACAGCGGTTGGTGATGCATTCTTTTGTGGGATGCAGTCGTTTTAACCGGTTCGATACCGTTCTTTTTTCCTTTTCTGTACAGACAGTGGAAGGTTAGAAGGTAAGAGTTCTGCAGCCTTGGATGTTCGCAGAAGTGGATGTCGTTTTCTGTTTCCAACACATCCACCACTTGTCGCTGAGTCTATCTGGCTAGTTCCCACTCCGGTGAGCGCTCGTTTAATAATTTCAGTTAGTCCAGGAATAGACTAAGACTTGTGAGTTATTTATAGAATCAAAAGGGGGAGCATTATGAGTTACGGTTGTTCCCCTTACTGTTTTTCTAATGGATCTTGCCGTTCCCCTCTGGATGGGGAGGTAGTACGCTACGTCATACAGAGGTGCGTCAGGTTCAGGACATTGTCCGGTTGTCCCTGTATAAAGGTGCAAATCGTTGTTTCTCTCTGGCTGTTCTTCGACACAGGGATTGGCTGTTGTTCCCACCGACACAGTTGTCGGAGGTGGGTTTCAGAGTAGATACTGACCGGTTAATGTTCGGGGGTTTTTCCTGTGGAAAGAGGTCTGGGGATACATAGTTGGATCAGCTTTGCTGGGACACTTCATCAATATGTTCTGTTACTAAAACAGATGGGTGCGGCCTACGAGGCCTGTTTTGGTGAGCAGGTCTACTGCCAGAGTGGCTTTCAGGGGCCAGTTGAAATTGTGGTCCGCGTTTCACCTGCACATGCACCGGAATATAATCCTAAAGGCCAGGACATCACTCCTGTGGTGTCTGCTCGGTTCTCTCCTTCTAGAGGGATGAAGGTTCGGGATCCAAGGTTAGATCCTGGTATCCGTGCATAAAGATCTCCGAGGCTGGGGAGCAGGCCTTGCAAGGGACGTATTTCCAGAGGTTAAGGTTAAGTTGGAAAGCTTGTCTGCAATAAGATTTCTTGATTTAAGAGATATTTTCGACGAACGTATTCTTCATGTTCGGCCCATGTTAGGTCTGCCAGACCACTTATCAGCAATGGCGTGAGTAAGCTATGACGGAACAAGGAGCAAAGCGGCAATGGCAGAAGATGCACAGTTTTGCCGTCGGGCAAAAAGTCTGGTAGTATTCGCTCCGGTGGTTAGCGAAGGAGAAATAGATTTCCTCTGCTGACGCGATCTCTATCCGGGAAAAATTCAGTCATCGTCGAGATGTTTTCACAGACGTGACAACTTTTGTGGAGGGTCGCAATTGGTCATGTTGGTGTCTCGCTTCAACGAGAGGCCTCAGGGATATTGTTTCAGGTCAAGGAACACCCTCGTGACACCGTGGGTGTTTTTAGTCGGTCTATGTGGCCTCTCCTATTTAATTTTTTCGGAAGGTGATAAACGTAAGATGAACATAGGTTCAGGCGATCCTCTCGGATCTGATTTAGCCAAGGAGGTTTTGCTATACAGTTTTTCATGATTTGCTCATGGGAGTTTCCTGCCCTCTTCCTTTACGTGAGGAACTGTTACAACTAGATCAGGGCGTGTATCAAGACTTACCGCGTCTCCGTCTGACGGCGTGGCGGTTGAATGCCATATTCTAAGCCGGAAGGATGTTCTCAGTGAAGCCGTTTCCTCAATGTTTCAGGCTAGGACAGAAGTAACGGCAAAGCCTTACCGCCGTGGTTGGCGTAATTCTGTGTTTTGGTGTGAATCCAGGATGGTTCCTACGGAAGACTTTCAGCTAGGTCGTTCTTATCCATACTTACAAGCCATTGTGGATGCAGGCCTACAGTTAGGCTCCATTTCGGTGCAGTAT
Organism: Pseudophryne corroboree; assembly: GCF_028390025.1. Classification (NCBI taxonomy): domain Eukaryota; kingdom Metazoa; phylum Chordata; class Amphibia; order Anura; family Myobatrachidae; genus Pseudophryne; species Pseudophryne corroboree. The sequence goes on along the minus strand of NC_086445.1, from coordinate 640,306,458 downwards.
GGCCTTATTATTTTCTTTAAAAAAAAAAAAATGTCTCTCTTGGAAAGTGGTCATGCTATTGGCTTTGGCATCCGTGAAGGCGGGTGTCGGACGTGGTGGGTTTGTCTCACAAGAGCCTTGTTTGATCTTCCAGGTAGACAGAGAGGAATTGTGAACTCGGATTGTAGTTCTACAAAAGCGTGGTTTCTGGGTTTCACAGAAAACAGTCTATTTTTGATGCCGGTGGTTCCTTCGGCATTAGCTGATTCAAAGTCTCTCGGTGTTACCGGGGATTTGAATATTTAGGTCGCCAATTTGGCTCAGTTTGGAGAAACAGAGGCTCTGTTTCTCCGGTATGCTCCCAACATGCTTGGGGCGACTGCAGTATGCAGTCTGTTACACGCTGAATCTGTGATACGATTTGGCATGTTGTTCGATGGTTGGATTGCCGTGACCGAAGTCGGTGGAAGCCCATTCTAATGGAAAGATGGGCTCTTCTTGGGCGGATGCCCGAGGAGTCTAGGCGGTTCAACTTTGCCGAGCGGATTGTTGGTCGGGATCAAACGCTTTTGCTATGCTCTACGAGTTTGATACCATGATTGTTGGGGACCTTTTGTTTGCTCATTCGGTGCTGCAGAGTCGTCCGCACTCTCCCGCCCGTTTTGGAGCTTTGGTATAAACCTCTTGGTCCTTTTGGAGTCCCCAGCATCCTTTAGGACGTATGGAAAATAGGATTTTGGTACCTACCGGTAAATCCTTTTTTCTTAGTCCGTAGAGGATGCTGGGCGCCCGTCCCAGTGCGTACGGTGTCTGCAGTTAGTGTTTTTGGTTACACCCTGGTGGTGTGTCTTCTCTGTCAGGCGGTTGCTACCGTTTTTTCATGCCATGGCATGCGGGGGTCTTAATTTTGCTTATGTGGACACACGGTTTGTGTTGTGTTGCATATTCTCTCAGCATGTGGCTGTGTTTTCTTCATGCTGTGGGCTGGTATTCTACTGAATGCCACGTTCTACGGTGTGTTTGAGGTGTGAGCTGGTAGGACACTCACCGTGTTTATAACAATAAATTCTTTCCTCGAAATGTCCATCTCTCCTGGGCACAGTTTTCTAACTGAGGTCTGGAGGAGGGGCATAGAGGGAGGAGCCAGTTCACACCCAGTTTAAGTCTTTATAGTGTGCCCAGGCTCCTGCGGATCCGTCTATACCCCATGGTCCTTTTGGAGTCCCCAGCATCCTCTACGGACTAAGAGTAAAGGATTTACCGGTAGGTACCAAAATCCTATTTTTCCTAGCTCACGGGCATAGTAACCATCGGCAATACCACCAATGCCAAAGGAGCCACGGAGACAGGTGACTAACACCTGCAGTGACATAGTGATGTTGCTCACTGTCATTTTTTTTAATAGTGATGTGTGTCCCAACTCTATAGCTGATTGTAATGATTTTTTTTTTTCGTTTAGAGCTGTGTAGAACTTTCAACTGTGCTTTTCTTTGTATGAGTTGGAGAGCTGAGCAAATCTTTCTCTGAACAGTAGAATTATTCTATACAGAACACCAGGGGGGCTTTCAGTTGTAAGGAATGTTGTCACTAGGTGCCTGCCATTCCGGTGATTTTGTAGTCCACCCTGCAGTATTACTGTATTAAAAAAAGGGGATGCATTCAGAATGCCGGCTGTCGGGATACAGCCAGTCGAAATACCAACATTGGAATCTGCCACCCTTTAGAATTCTGATGCTGTGGGGAGGGAGGGTTAGGCACCCCCGGGCGAGGTTAGGGTTAAGCTGCGGGGGAGGGAGGGTTAGGTTAGTGTATTGCATGCTGTGTATCCTCTAGCGCCTTATCACGCCTTACTTTGCCAACCTGCGCTATTTGTATGGCGTGACTAGGATGCCTGTATGGCGCAGCAGCAACAATGAGCGTGGTTACATCTGTATATAATATATATATATATATATATATATATATAAGCAATGTCCGGCACTCCAATATACACTTAAAACACGCCCGGTGCCCTCACAGCCATGTACAGATGAATAGAAGATAGTAACATGCGGCACTCACAGCTTAGTAGAAACTGGTTAATAAACGGCCAGACTCCGTGAAGATAGATCAACGTTTCAATTTATAAAATTTTCGTCAGGATACAAACAAATACAAATGAACTCACCTTATATCCCCACCAGCGTGAACATTTCTCCCGCCCGCCGGAGCGCCAGCGCAGGACGCTGAGGCTGGGCGCTATCAGATGACGTCGCGGCTGACAGCCGTTACGTACACACCAAACCCATCACCATGGTGACAATCTAAACAAGGTAAAGTGCTGCAATCAATGGCGGTACTTAGAGATAAGACCTCCGTATAGTAATAAGATACAATCAAATCACATAAAAGCTTATTCAAATACTTTGACAAAGGTTAACCTGTCAGATATAACCATCATGTTCAAAGGATTAAAGGGATCTCCTGAGAGAAAACCATCAGTATAAGTGACACTGAGTCCCAGAAAAAAGAAGGGAGCATTATAGTCACATGATGAATCAGAACAAATGTAACAATCGTAAGAAACAAAAAATGAAAAAATGAAAAAATATATATATAAAAATGAAAAAATGAAGAATAAACCACAGTTTAATCAATAAGCATGAAAAAATTATACATAATAATAAAGAATAAAAATAAATGAACAATATAATGAGAAATGGAAATAGTTGACACCTAGAAACAGGACAAGGGAAGAGTTTCATTAAGGCCCCGTGGGGCCAAGACATCCAATTTGGAGATCCACCTGGCCTCACATCTCAGAAGAGCAGCCCCTCTGTCGCCTCCTCGTAAAGATAACGGAATATGATCTATCATGCGGTACTTGATGCTGGCTACACTATGTTTAAATTCGGCAAAGTGTCTGGCCACTGGTTGCTCACTCATACCAGTGGACAATGCCTGTCTAATAGCTGATCTATGTGCCGTCATCCTCTCTTTGAACTTCCTGATGGTTTTACCTATATAGGAGAGTCCGCATGGGCATATGATCTGATATACGACATAGGTGCTCTCACATGTTAAGCGATGATGAATTTTAAGCTTTGTACCTAAATGAGGGTGACAGAAAGTGTCACCACTGATCAGATACTTACAAGTAGTACAGGGACACTTATAGCATCCCAATTTACCTGAAGATAAAAAGTTCTTTGGGGGTGGCTTCCCTTTACCTGTAATGTCAGTTTTGACCAGAATATCCCGCAAATTGCTGGATCTGGAGAAACATGGCATCAAATCAACTCCGCCCAACTTCAATTGGTCATCTGACTTGATAAGATGCCAATGTTTTTTGGCAATTTTACATACCGTCTCAGAACGTGAGTGGTACTGGTTCACCCAAGGGAGTTTAGAATCCTGTGTTGTCCTAATCTTTTTAACTAATAGATCTTTTCTGTCCATGGCCAGTACTTTTTCTTTATCAAGAAGTAATTTACGTAATTGATAACCCCTGGCTACAAATTTAGATATAAGATCATCAATTTGAACTGATGCTGTAGATGCATCATCGTTGATCCTTCTGATTCTGATCATCTGTGAATATGGTAAGCCATATTTCAGGCTTCTGGGGTGACAGCTATTCCAATGCAGGAATGTGTTACGGTCAGTAGGTTTAGTAAAGACCGTGGTTGAAATCCTACCTTCAAGGAGGGAGATTCTGACGTCTAGGAAATCTATCACCTGTTTATCCATCTTAAAGGTAAATTTAACTGGACTGGCAGAGTTGTTATGGGTTTCCATGATCAATTTGAATTTTTCTTCCGTGCCCCTCCAAATCAACAAAAGATCATCTATAAATCTTGTATAAAATACAATATCCATAGCTATTTCTGGATCTCTGAAAAATAAATCATTCTCAACTGCAAACATGAAGATGTTAGCGTATGTCGGGGCAACTGCGGAACCCATCGCACACCCTTTGGTCTGTAAATAAAAATCACCATCAAAAAGAAAAAAGTTTTTGGTGAGGATGAGTTCCAACAGTTGCCCCGCAATTTCGACATGTGCAGCACTTAAAGAGCTAAACTCCAACAAGAATTTCTGTACCGCTTCTAAGCCCTCAGCATGAGGAATGACAGTATATAAACTGCACACATCTGCAGTAATAAGCCAAACATCACTGGGAACAGTCCCCAAGTCAATCAATTTATTGAGGAGTGCTGTGGTGTCCAACAAATAATTAGGTTGTGTCTGCACCAAAGGTTGCAGAATAGTGTCGAGAAAAGTAGATGTGGGCTGAAATAAAGAGCCCCGTGCCGCTATAATGGGCCTCCCTGGTGGAGGGTCGAGGCCCTTATGGATCTTGGGCAAACTGTAAAGTAACGGTACAATGGGAAACTCTGGAATAAGGACCTCAAAGCACTCCTCAGAAATAAGGGAAGAATCTAATGCAATCAACAACGTTTCTCTAAGGCAAAAAACTTTTTTCTTTTTGATGGTGATTTTTATTTACAGACCAAAGGGTGTGCGATGGGTTCCGCAGTTGCCCCGACATACGCTAACATCTTCATGTTTGCAGTTGAGAATGATTTATTTTTCAGAGATCCAGAAATAGCTATGGATATTGTATTTTATACAAGATTTATAGATGATCTTTTGTTGATTTGGAGGGGCACGGAAGAAAAATTCAAATTGATCATGGAAACCCATAACAACTCTGCCAGTCCAGTTAAATTTACCTTTAAGATGGATAAACAGGTGATAGATTTCCTAGACGTCAGAATCTCCCTCCTTGAAGGTAGGATTTCAACCACGGTCTTTACTAAACCTACTGACCGTAACACATTCCTGCATTGGAATAGCTGTCACCCCAGAAGCCTGAAATATGGCTTACCATATTCACAGATGATCAGAATCAGAAGGATCAACGATGATGCATCTACAGCATCAGTTCAAATTGATGATCTTATATCTAAATTTGTAGCCAGGGGTTATCAATTACGTAAATTACTTCTTGATAAAGAAAAAGTACTGGCCATGGACAGAAAAGATCTATTAGTTAAAAAGATTAGGACAACACAGGATTCTAAACTCCCTTGGGTGAACCAGTACCACTCACGTTCTGAGACGGTATGTAAAATTGCCAAAAAACATTGGCATCTTATCAAGTCAGATGACCAATTGAAGTTGGGCGGAGTTGATTTGATGCCATGTTTCTCCAGATCCAGCAATTTGCGGGATATTCTGGTCAAAACTGACATTACAGGTAAAGGGAAGCCACCCCCAAAGAACTTTTTATCTTCAGGTAAATTGGGATGCTATAAGTGTCCCTGTACTACTTGTAAGTATCTGATCAGTGGTGACACTTTCTGTCACCCTCATTTAGGTACAAAGCTTAAAATTCATCATCGCTTAACATGTGAGAGCACCTATGTCGTATATCAGATCATATGCCCATGCGGACTCTCCTATATAGGTAAAACCATCAGGAAGTTCAAAGAGAGGATGACGGCACATAGATCAGCTATTAGACAGGCATTGTCCACTGGTATGAGTGAGCAACCAGTGGCCAGACACTTTGCCGAATTTAAACATAGTGTAGCCAGCATCAAGCACCGCATGATAGATCATATTCCGTTATCTTTACGAGGAGGCGACAGAGGGGCTGCTCTTCTGAGATGTGAGGCCAGGTGGATCTCCAAATTGGATGTCTTGGCCCCACGGGGCCTTAATGAAACTCTTCCCTTGTCCTGTTTCTAGGTGTCAACTATTTCCATTTCTCATTATATTGTTCATTTATTTTTATTCTTTATTATTATGTATAATTTTTTCATGCTTATTGATTAAACTGTGGTTTATTCTTCATTTTTTCATTTTTATATATATATTTTTTCATTTTTTGTTTCTTACGATTGTTACATTTGTTCTGATTCATCATGTGACTATAATGCTCCCTTCTTTTTTCTGGGACTCAGTGTCACTTATACTGATGGTTTTCTCTCAGGAGATCCCTTTAATCCTTTGAACATGATGGTTATATCTGACAGGTTAACCTTTGTCAAAGTATTTGAATAAGCTTTTATGTGATTTGATTGTATCTTATTACTATACGGAGGTCTTATCTCTAAGTACCGCCATTGGTTGCAGCACTTTACCTTGTTTAGATTGTCACCATGGTGATGGGTTTGGTGTGTACGTAACGGCTGTCAGCCGCGACGTCATCTGATAGCGCCCAGCCTCAGCGTCCTGCGCTGGCGCTCCGGCGGGCGGGAGAAATGTTCACGCTGGTGGGGATATAAGGTGAGTTCATTTGTATTTGTTTGTATCCTGACGAAAATTTTATAAATTGAAACGTTGATCTATCTTCACGGAGTCTGGCCGTTTATTAACCAGTTTCTACTAAGCTGTGAGTGCCGCATGTTACTATCTTCTATATATATATATATATATATACACTGCTCAAAAAAATAAAGGGAACACTAAAATAACACATCCTAGATCTGAATGAATGAAATATTCTTATTAAATACTTTGTTCTTTACATAGTTGAATGTGCTGACAACAAAATCACACAGAAATTAGCAATGGAAATCAAATTTATTAACCCATGGAGATCTGGATTTGGAGTCACCCTCAAAATTAAAGTGGAAAAACACACTACAGGCTGATCCAACTTTGATGTAATGGCCTTAAAACAAGTCAAAATGAGGCACAGTAGTGTGTGTGGCCTCCTCGTGCCTGTATGACCTCCCTACATTGCCTGGGCATGCTCCTGATGAGGTGGCGGATGGTCTCCTGAGGGATCTCCTCCCAGACCTGGACTAAAGCATCCGCCAACTCCTGGACAGTCTGTGGTGCAACGTGGCATTGGTGGATGGAGCAAGACATGATGTCCCAGATGTGCTCAATTGGATTCAGGTCTGGGGAACGGGCGGTCCAGTCCATAGCATCAATGCCTTCATCTTGCAGGAACTGCTGACACACTCCAGGCACATGAGGTCTAGCATTGTCTTGCATTAGGAGGAACCCAGGGCCAACCGCACCAGCATATGGTCTCACAAGGGGTCTGAGGATCTCATCTCAGTACCTAATGGCAGTCAGGCTACCTCTGGCAAGCACATGGAGGGCTGTGCGGCCCCCCAAAGAAATGCCACCCCATACCATTACTGACCCACTGCCAAACCGGTCATGCTGGAGGATGTTGCAGGCAGAACGTTCTCCTTGGCGTCTCCAGACTCTGTCACGTCTGTCACATGTGCTCAGTGAGAACCTGCTTTCATCTGTGAAGAGCACAGGGCGCCAGTGGCGAATTTGTCAATATTGGTGTTCTCTGGCAAATGCCAAACGTCCTGCACGGTGTTGGGCTGTAAGCACAACCCCCACCTGTGGGCGTCGGGCCCTCATACCACCCTCATGGAGTCTGTTTCTGATCGTTTGAGTAGACACATGCACATTTGTAGCTTGCTGGAGGTCATTTTGCAGGGCTCTGGCAGTGCTCCTCCTGTTCCTCCTTGCACAAAGGCGGAGGTAGCAGTCCTGCTGCTGGGTTGTTGCCCTCCTACGGCCTCATCCACATCTCCTGATGTACTGGCCTGTCTCCTTTTAGCGCCTCCATGCTCTGGACACTACACTGACAGACACAGCAAACCTTCTTGCCACAGCTCGCATTGATGTGCCATCCTGGATGAGCTGCACTACCTGAGCCACTTGTGTGGGTTGTAGGGAGGTCATACAGGCATGTGGAGGCCACACACACTACTGAGCCTCATTTTGACTTGTTTTAAGGACATTACATCAAAGTTGGATCAGCCTGTAGTGTGTTTTTCCCACTTTAATTTTGAGGGTGACTCCAAATCCAGACCTCCATGGGTTAATAAATTTGATTTCCATTGATAATTTTTGTGTGATTTTGTTATCAGCACATTCAACTATGTAAAGAACAAAGTATTTAATAAGAATATTTCATTCATTCAGATCTAGGATGTGTTATTTTAGTGTTCCCTTTATTTTTTTGAGCAGTGTATATATACACACACACACACACACATTTACTGTTTATATACATATATACACACACATATACAGAAATCCAGCGCACTCGCCATTCCTAGGAATGGGTAGCACACCTGAAATCGCCATTCTCAGGTTGGGGTGCAAAGTTTTTTGTGATCACATTGCTTAAATAAATGAAAAACAGAGAGCTCAGCACTCACTATAGTAAACTCACCTTAATACATAAATGTAGGTTACCGTGCTTGTGCTCACCTTTTGTACGTCATTAAGCATAAATGTTGAGATGTGTGGGGATATTTCGTGGATGTCTGTGTGTGCTTAAATGAAGGTGGAAAAAAACAAATTGAACTGAATATTAGATGTCGTTTATTAAAAATCCAGTATAAGTTCTCAGGTCTGTCTGTGATTACGACAGAAAAGGTAATTAGATCTAAATGAGTGTGGAAGTGAGTGGCGGCGTCCCGCTGTACACTCTCTCCACTTACCGGTTAGTGTCTTGCCAGGATGTCTTCCACTTTGCCTTGAGTGCACCACTGCAGTTCTGCTACTTTCCGCACAGTTGTAGTGTGGCTCCTGCAGATTTAGGAATTTGTGCCCTGAGGTTGATGGTGTTGCTGAGCAGGACCTCCCTCCTTCCAAACCTTCTGCAGCATGGTGTGTTATCCATCTATGGTTACCATCGATGGATAACCTTGATGGATAACCTTTTGAGGTTAGTATGCATGGGTCCCTATCTATGTATTTGTGACAAAAAGCTGATAATTAATATGCTATTAATGCTGAATGAAGAGAGGGGAGGAAAGGGGAGATGGGGACAGATTAAAAAGGGGGATGGTGTGTATTTGCATATGGATATGTCTATGTGGAATGGATTAGCGCAAAGTGAATGGATGGTGATGTGTTTGGTGATATGTTGATGACAGAGGCCTGGTGATATATGCTGTCGCATCTCACTGTGTGCACACAGCACATGGCTTCAGCCTGCGTACACTGCCCCTGCAGCGACCAGGTCTGAATAAGGCCCCATGCCCCTTACAAATTATGACCCAGAGTAAGGCTTCTAATTACTTTTAAATTACCTGCTCGTTGTCAGGGGTCTTATGCTCATTGCTAAGGGATTTATGCACATTGTCAGGGGTTTCATGCTCTGTGTTCCATGCTCATTGCCAGGGGTCTACTGCTCATTGCCAGGAGTCTCATGCTCGTAGCCAGAGGTTTCATACTCATTGCCAGGTTTTTCATGCTCTGGGTTCCATGCTTATTGCCATAAGTCTCCTGCTCATTGCCAGGAGTCTCATGCTCATTGCCAGGGGTCTCATACCTGTAACCAGGAGTTTCATGCTTGTTGCCAGGGGTTTTCTGCTCATTGACAGGGGTCTCCTGCTCGTTTCCAGGGGTTCTCATGCTCCTTGCCAGTGGATAAGAGCGCCAGGAGCCGCTTCCGCCTTTTAACAGTTTAAAAAAACTCTCTAAAAAAGGCAGCCACCGAGGAGGACATAGATGCTAGAGGTTCTACTTGACCTCTAGCGTCTGTCTCCTCCTCGGTGGTGGATATTTTTAGAGGGCTTTTTATACTGCTACAGGTGGAAGTGCCCATGGCGCTCTCATTCCACTGCGGTGGCTGTGGGAGCTATTGGTAAGCTTACTCACGCCCGTACCCACCCTCCAAAACTTTGCTGGAGCCCATCGGCCAGGTCATTCCAGGTGAGGTCGTTTTCCAGAACACCCTCACGAACAACGTTATACCCCTTGGATCTGAGGAGAATCCCCTATAGTTTTGCTCCCCTCTATATTAGAACCAGTGAGAAAGGAACAGACTTGGACTCTGTTAACCATATGTTGGTTATTCCGGTACTAATCACCCTTTTTTATTTTTTATTGTTTGTTTCTACTTCTTCTCTATCCCCTTCCTTTTCTATACTTCTACCCTATACTTTTATTTACATGCCACACTAAACCTTTAATATAGCCTGCGTATTACTGCAAGTGTTATAGTGGTGGCAGACTCTACTCTTTTAATTCTGCTTACCTAACTTATTACAGCTCACTGCTTTGTTTCTGTTATTGCTTCACTCAATCATATACTGGTAGGCAAACACTGCCTTCCTGTGGTGTCAAAGTTTATAGGATAGAACCCTCTATGTAGTTGGACATCAACAAGCTGTCTATAGCTGCTGTATTGCTGCACATACTAGTGAGGGGGTGCTGCACGCTGTTATTTTACTACTACAAGTAGCACTAGTCATTGACTGGCAGATGTTGCCATCTTGTGAGGACCAAATTAATGTAATTTATACATAAACTGAATAATACACACTATTATTGTATTGCTGCAAGAAACATTGGTTCTTGGATTATTTACTGTTTTTTACATACTTGGGTGATTGCTTTTCTGTGAATTATATATACGCCTATATGTAACCTCCAAATCAATATTGTCGTTGTGATCGAAATTTTTCTTTCAGCCCCCCTTTTTTTTCTTCTCACCTGTTGTTGACTTTGAAGGACCTCTAATAGGTCTATTGTATTGCTGTTTGAAACACGTAAAGTACGGTTTATAATACTTTGTACTTAACTCAATAATTACGATTTGCTCTTTACAAATTCAGTAACTGAATTCAACCTTTGCCCTTTGATCAATACTAGTTATGTAGTTGTCCTTAAGACCCTTATCCATAGGTGGTACAGAGTCTCTAGCTAAACTGGTTGTTGTCCCATAGTATGGACAAATTTGTAGATAAATATCCAACTGATACCATGGTCAGGAACGGAAAATCTCAGTCTAAAACACCCTCTGTTAGGGAAAAGGCGAATGCTCCTCAGCCCAATCATTCACCTCCCTCAGCATCTCAGGATCTCTCCTCCTCACCTGTTATACCTTCCCTTTCTGCAGAGGGTTCATTACCCTTAAATCCAACCCTGGAGAAAAAATTACATGCAATCCAAACAACTTTAAATACGGTATTGTCCCATTTAGAATCTCATACCAAACGATTAGTAGAGGTGGAACAACGTGTTAGTTCGGCGGAAGATGCTATTGTGTCCCTACAAAATTCTGATGATTCTCATTATCAACTAATAGCATTTTTGACCTCAAAGATTGATGACCTTGAAAATAGGGATAACGAAGCAATCTTAGATTTATAGGCATCCCAGAAACAATAGCTGGTTCGGATCTCTTTGATCTACTGAGTGTTGACATTGTTCAAATTTTCAATGTTCCTACCACCACGGGAACAGTGATTATTGAAAGGGCACATCGTATTGGCCCTGATCGAGGTCCCCCTTCTTCCCAAGTACGTCCCCGCCCTGTGATTGCTAAATTCCTGAAATTTAGAGATAAAGAGAACATACTCATTGCATACAGGAAAAAGCGCACTCTTGAAGTGCGCAACTTTAAAGTGCTGATATTTCAAGATTTCTCGGCCTCTGTGGCCCAGAGGAGGAAGGAATTCACCCCAATATGCAAACATTTGTTTACTGAGAATGTTAAATTCGCCCTTTTATACCCAGCTAAACTGCGGGTCTTCACTGATGGGAAGATCTTTACCTTTGATACTCCTGACCAAGCTAGAGATCACCTAAAGATTCAGTTGCAAGGTTCCTCTACAAATCCACCTCCACATGGATGAGTTGATGGTGTACTATTTTAGAGGTTTACACTTTCATTTGATTTCACAACAATGTTTTTCCTGCCTCCCTGGTAATGGAGAGGTTGGACTCGCAATGATAACCTGTTTGAATTATCATATTAACGGTATACCTCCTAATTTTACGTTGTATTTTACTTTGCTTATGTGTTATATTTGGTGCTCTTTCTCCTTTCCCTTTCTTCTTCTTCTTCTGCTCCTTCTTCTTCTTTTTCTTCCTCTTTTTCTTCTTCCCTTGGATCGCCTGTGGCCCTTTTGCTTTTTCTCATTGCAGTTGCCATTGCCACTTTGTGTTCGAAACGCCTGTCTCACTCGCTGGGATGTGATGGGCGCCCTAATAGAGGATACACTGTTTATATTCTCTTTTGGTAAGTGTGGAGTTAGATGACAGCCCAGGTTGACGCTTCGAATTTAGCCCCACAGTTGACTTCAACCTCTATCCGGTTTTTATCATGGAATGTGGCCGGATTAAATACCGCCGGTAAACGACGATGGATATTGTCTCATCTCAAACGATTGGCCCCTGATATTACTTTTTTGCAGGAGACGCACTGGCTGCGTAACCCTCAAGCGAGGCTTAAAGCACCATGGATTCAGGAATGTGTCTCGGCCTCCTTTGATAAGAAGAAACGTGGTGTGGCAATTTTGCTTAGTAAACATCTTCAATATACTATTGATAATGTAGTGGCTGATAAGGAAGGGCGGTTTCTGTTGATGCATCTTTCAGTCCATGGTGATAAATTCACTATTCTAAATATCTATGCCCCTAACACTTCTAGTTTGGCCTTCTATAAAAAACTATCCAACCTCCTTATGAAATACGATACTCCTAATTTAATAGTTGGCGGTGATTTTAATTGCTTACATAATCCATTATTAGATCATTCAGCCCCCACCTCCGCTGCCTCTTCAAACCGTGTGAATGGGGTTGATTTTCTCTGCTCCAATCATGATGTAGTGGATCAATGGAGAATGCATAATCCTTCTTGTAAGGACTTTACGTTTCACTCTAGGGTTCATGATGTATTTACTAGAATAGATTATTTTTTGGTAGTGGACACTTTGTTTCAGCGAGTTCGTAACACCATGATAGACTCTATCATTATCTCAGATCACGCCCCTATTCTTTTTGATCTATCTAGGACTGTCCCTTGGTACTCCTCCCGCCTTTGGCGTTTCCCTTCCTTTCTTTCCCAGAATGATGATTTTCAATTATATTTGAAAGACAAATGGAGGGAATATGTAGACGATAACCTAGAACACTGGGACGACCCTGTTCTATTTTGGGAGGCCTCAAAGGCGGTGATGAGAGGGCATGTGATCTCTTATATAACCAAACGTAATAGTACCCATAAGAAGACATTACATTCTTTGAAAAACAGACTGAAGGAAGCCTACCGTCATTACTTACGGTTTTCAACAGCAGATAATAAATCTACTTATTTACATCATAAACAGGTGTTGGAGACTTTTCTTATGAAAGAGGCTCAAACCAAGTTAGATTATTCTAAAAACACTTATTACCGTTGGGGGGGTAAGTCGGGGAAAGTTTTAGCTTATATGGCAAGTCGACAACGGAAGAAACAATTTATTATGAAGATCCTGGACCCGAACTCCGATAGGGTGGCTGCCAAACCTGCTGACATTAACAATATATTTCATACATACTTTACTTCTCTTTATGAGGACTCTCCAGTTAATCCCCTACTGTCTGACTCCTTTCTTAAAGAAGCTAATTTACCAAATTTAACTACTCAACAGAAAGAATTTCTTTCTGGGGATATAACAGAGGAAGATGTTGGGGTTGCCATTGATAGCTTGCGTCTCAATAAATCGCCGGGTCCTGATGGATTTAATGGGAACTATTACAAGATATTGAGGGATGATATTATTCCCTCCTTAACGCATATTTTCAAACGTATTCAAGAAGGTACCCTTGAATATCCTACATTTAATGATGCTTATACTATTTTGTTATTGAAACCAAACAAAAACCCTGACTTAGTAACTTCATATAGACCCATTACTCTCCTGAATCAGGATTATAAAAATTTTTCAAAAATTCTGGCTACTCGCTTACAATCAATTTTTCCTTCTCTCCTGATGTCACACCAATCTAGTTTCACTCACGGTAGGAACATGGTTCGCAATGTCCGCTTGGCGGTAGCGGCTTTATATTCTTCAGCGACTCAGGGTCACTCCTCTAATATATTGTTAAGTTTGGATGCCGAAAAGGCATTCGATAAAGTCTTATGGCCCCACTTATATACTGTATTACAAATGCGAGGGTTTGGCGCTTCTTTCATTAATTGGATTAAATATCTTTATAACTCCCCCAGAACGAAATTGTTAATCAATGGTCTTTTAGGTGACCCTATTCAAATGTTTAGAGGAACTCGACAGGGATGCCCTTTATCCCCCTTGCTTTTTAACCTTGCATTAGACCCCTTGCTAAGAGTTCTCCAATCCTGGCCCCTTTTCCGAGGAATGCTCTATGGCAGTACAGAAGTTAAGATAGCCGCCTTTGCTGATGATCTTCTCCTTTTTATTTCTAATCCACATGTGTGTTTATTGCCCCTTCTTTCTAAGTTAGAAGACTTCGGCAAGATATCAGGTTTTTCCATAAATCACTCCAAATCTACTATTATGACCCTAAGTGCTTCATTTCATAGGAGTGCATTGCAAGTTGGTGGTCTGAAATGGGTAGATACATATATCCCTTACTTAGGGATTCGTCTCCCTAGAAATATTTATGATTTATACACCATTAACATAAAAAGTACTATTGATACAGCTCTTAAGGAGCTGGAGGATTGGCAACATTTACAGTTATCCTATTTGGGAAGAGCTAACCTTATAAAAATGATTACATTTCCGAAATTGTTATTCCCTATTCAGGTTCTGCCACTTGTATTTACTAAGACGGATCTTAAACGAATTGATGCGGCTTTCCGACAATTTATTTGGAAGAAAAAAAAACCTCGACTTAGTCATCGGTTGTTACAAAGAACCAAATCTGAAGGTGGCATCAACTTTCCAAATATGGAAGTCTATAATTATGCTGCTGTGTGTAGACATTTTAAAGACTGGATTTCCCATTCTGAATTATATTCTAATTATTTAGTGGAACAATCCTTTCTTACCAATATAGATTTAGTTTGTTTCTTGCATTTTCATAAACCTGAAATCCCAACAGAAATATTAGACAACCCTCTCTTAATGTCAGCATGGTCGGTTTGGCATACGGTCCGCAATAAGTGGAGACTTAACACTTCATACTCTTTGTTTCTTCCTCTACTTGGTAATGTAAACTTCCAGCATGGTTTGGCTTCGACCCCCTTTACTTTGTGGGCTAGACAGGGGCTTACTGCAGTTCGTCAGCTTACTGATGCAAACAGGCAACGTGCTCTTACTTTTTCTCAGGCTCAGTCTAAATTTTCTTTTTTACAAATTCATAATTTAGCCTTTTTGCAAGCACAACATTATGTTTCCAAAGTAATTTCTTATCTTTCTCCCATGGATTGGACGAACCAGTTAGATATGGCCTTTCAATCTTTGATTAATGCTAGAGGGGCTATCTCTATGTTCTACAAAATATTGCGAATACCATATTATGAAGGCCACTATGACACTGGGATTGTCAGATGGCAGAGACACTTTCCTAATCTTAGTGAAGCAGTTATTCTAAAAGCACTGTTACATTCAAATCATACCCTCCCAACCATTATGTATCAGGAAATGTTCTTCAAAATTTTTTATAGGGGTTATTTATCGCCCTCTCGTTGTCAATTAATGGGAATGTCTTCCACCTCGACATGTCCGAAATGCACTCGCCCTGAGGCGACTCTTTTTCACTGTTTGTGGGATTGTATTCACATTAAAAAATTCTGGCTCCAAGTAAAACAATTCGCCACTTCGGATCTAGTTAATTTTCTACCATTGTCTCCGGAATGGGCCATTTTTGGTATACTGACAACCACCTCTAGAATATCCCCGGGATGTCGTAAACTATTGTTGATTCTTTCAGCTGTGGCAAAAAAAATTATTCTACAACAATGGATACATCCATCTCCTCCTTCATTACAAATGTTTAAGGATAAACTATTTCATGTATTTAAAATGGACTGGATGGAGACTTCACTACATAAAGAACGCATTGAGAAATTTTTTGATGTATGGGAATCTTTTATTGATACTTTAAACATTTCAATAAAGAAACAGATTCACAAATGTTTTCATACAACTTTATGGTATGAGACTACAACACTTCTATTTGACCCCCCCATTCGATTGAGTTAAAATGGTTGGGAGTTGTTGGGCTGCAGGCGATCCATCCTTCTCTCCCCCCCCCCCCCCCTCCTTTTTTCTTTACCTTGTCTACCTTTTCCTTCCCCTTTCTTGCTTTTCTATACCTTCTTCTTCTCCCTTGTTTCTTTTCTCTTTTTCTACTCTTTCTCCTGGAAGAGACTGCTCTTTCCTGAGTGGTTATATATCTTGCGGATATTCTGTGATTTCAATATTATGAATATAACATCCTGTATTATAACTATTCTATAATGTATCGCCTTTCATCTATTTTTTGTTGTTGTTGTAATTACTGCTTTGTTGGTATTGTATTTTCAAATGTTTTAATTGTAAAATCGAAATAAAAACACTTTTGAAAAAAAAAAAGAAATGTCTCAATTGGTTAAAAACCACTTAGAATAGTAGAGAATATGAACTGAGGAATGACTGTTATTACCTTAATGCACACAACCAATGTATACATATATAAAGGTTAATTTATTCAAATACAGTAAATACAATTGTTAAAATAATAGAGCTTCCATTTTCACAAAACAGTTTTTCACCAAAAATAGCTATGACAACTTTCAGGCTTTTAATAGCCCATTCACTTTTACAGATATAACATACAGTTTTCACCCAAGGCGTTTTGTCTTAGGCGACTTCTTCAGGGGTGTTAATTTTCTTTATATTTTCATATTTTTTAATGATATAAATGATTTCCATTCATTGCTGACTGGTGCAGGTTATGCAAATAATGTAGTAGTAAACAATTTTGCTGAGATAATAGCAGTGTTCCTTTTTAAATTAAAGTTTGTTTTTTAAAAAATATTTCTATAGTAGTCTTATTTGAATTCCACCGACAGAATGATTTGTAATCTGAGTTCGTACTGTGGATTCTTAAAGACTTAAAATCTGGCTTTTAACTTTAGAAAACAGTTTTGAAATTCTCTGTATGAAAAAATAGGATTTTAATACCTACCGGTAAATCCTTTTCTCTTAGTCCGTAGAGGATGCTGGGGACTCCGTAAGGACCATGGGGTATAGACGGGATCCGCAGGAGACATGGGCACACTATAAGACTTTCAATGGGTGTGAACTGGCTCCTCCATCTATGCCCCTCCTCCAGACCTCAGTTAGAAAACTGTGCCCAGGGAGATGGACATTTTGAGGAAAGAATTATTGTTTAAACACGGTGAGTGTCATACCAGCTCACACCACGAATATACTGCAGAACCAGGCATTCAAAGAATACCAGCCCACAGCATGAACAATACACAGCCACATGCTGAAAGAACATGTAACACAACCAGTGTGTCAACACACCCAATAATAAGACACCTCTTGCCAAGGCATGCACAACGCCAGCAACAGCCTGACATAAACGAAAACACTACCAGAGTGTAACCAAAACCAATAACTGCAGACACAGTACGCACTGGGGGCAATATTTACTAATATTCGTGTTTGTGTCGGTTTGTATAGTGTTTAAACTCGTCTTGCATCGGGTGCATTTTCATGCAACTTTTTGAAACTATATACGCCAAGTTACGAAGCAGTCGACTTTATGGTTTTCGTGTTTTCCGATGTCGATGCCAGTCGGTTTTTTTTGGCACATTTACGGCCGTCATTGTCGTTTGCGTACGTGTTTTTGTTTTTCTTGCTGTTTTTTTTTCTAAGTTAAACGCGGAAGGGGTTTTTTTTCCCGGCGGCCGCATTTTCACTTTTGGTTTCGTTTTTCATCCCCGTTCGTGATTGGTGTGTTTCAGATGGTAGGAGTGTCTGTGCGCAACCATATAAATACGCCCCAAACCGTCCGCACCTCGTGGGTTTAGTTAGTGGTGAGGAGGGAGGTTGTGCTGTGGAGGTTGGTGAGTAGTCGGTTTGGTGAGGAGTTTTGTGGGCGATTTCTGAGTGTAGTATTGTGTTTGAAAGTAGTCTTGTCATTCTTGTAGTCTTGTTTTTTGTGGTTTTGTCTCATTTTTGGTCCAAGTTTTTTTTATTTATAGTCCCTTGTCACTGTGTGTGTGTGTGTGTGTGTGTGTGTGTGTGTGTGTGATTTGTGCAGTGGTAGTGGAGGAGTGTGTTGTTTGTCTTTTGATTTTTCAGTGTTAAGTGTTTAGACACACAATTATGTGTGACTCACAGGTGGGTGAGGTGGAGGGTGTGAGTGAGGGGGACGAGGTCGGTCAGGTGGAGGAGGTGAGTGTGAGTGAGGTTAGTGAGGTGGAGGAGGTGGGTGAGGTTGCTGCAGTGATAGTGACAGTCAGAGTGCTCCGCAGCCACGCACCACTACTAAGACTGGGCGGAATGTCAAGTTTAGTTATGCAGAAAATGTGGCATTGGTGCGGGAGCTGATCAAGTATCAGCGGAAGCTATTTGGGCCTGAGTCCGCCAAGGAACCAACACGGAAGAAGACGGTGTTGTGGGCGAAAGTTGTTGCTGCTGTCAATAGTGAGGGGGTGGTCAAGCGGACGGAGGACACGTGCCGCAAACGGTACTATGACATAAAGCGACGTGTCAAGTCCAAAATGGCCAAGGAGGCGAAGTCGGCTCGAAAAACCGGTGGTGGCCAGCCCTATATTGCAAGATATCTGGAGTATGAGGAGCCCATGCGTAGTGTAATACCTCCTGAAGTAGTCTCTGCAACCCATGTCCGGGATTCAGATAGGCCCAGGAAGAATGGTGAGCATGTGTATTTGCATTAACATTCTATGACATTTTTTTTTTTTGTTCAAATGTGTGTCATGTGACGTTGCATATTACTCCCATCTTCAAATGTGTGTCAGCAAATACCTTGTTTTTGGTAATGTTTTTTACAAAAGCCAATGTAACATCTTACTTTATTTTATGTCATGTTTTTTTCCCCAGTATATTTTCCATGTGTAGTTTGGACTTGGTGTGTCATTGTGTGTTGTGTGTGTGTTGTGTCATTGTGTCATTGTCATGGTGTGTCCAGCAATAATGTTTTCCTTTTGGGCATTTTTCATTATTGAATTTGGACTATGTTTTATATTTAGTTTATCCATGTGCAATGTTTCCAAAACAGTGGTTGTCATGTTAGAGGCTGGAGTAGTGGAAAGTGGTTTGGGAACCACTTACATGTGTAATGTCATTATTACTGAATGTAATATATTGTTTGATAAATCCACTATTTGTTTGTTCATTTTGAGTTTGTATTTGTACCCTGACACAACACTGCAGTGTAATTTTTACATTTGTGTTTTGTTTTTGTTTGGCTCATATGGTGGTAATGTGTGTTTGGAGTGCCACATCACAGAGCAATTTATATATTGCATCTGTAATATTTTTTCTTTCATTACAAAATGTAGATGTGTGTGTTTTTGGTTGTTAATGTATGTATTTTTACTTGTGTCCTATGTCAGTGTCCTGTACATGTTTTCCTGTGTTGCACTTTCCATAGTGCATATGGCTATTGGACAGTGTTTCTTGTTTTATGTAGTTGTTTTTTGGTTTCCGGTCCTTATGTTTTTGTTAAAAATAAAGCAAGCATTTATTTAAGAATAAATGTTTCTAAACATAATGGGTGGATGTATCAACAATAGCATGAATCCATGTTTTTTTATTATATTTTTACAGTGTTAGAAAAAAGCTGTACTACTCGTCCTACAGTAACTCCCATCACATCTGATGATGATGACGCTGCGGAAGCAGGTAAAGTGTCCATTGTAGTATAAGGTATGTTTGTAAAGGAATGGCCATAACAAAATTTCACTTTCAATAATAGGTCCATCAAAAGAAGTCTGGAGCAGCAGAAGTGGGACTTCTGTAAGACACCACCACAAAAAACCTGTGGCAGCAAAGAAAGCAAGGTCTGATGTCCAGGGCCAACCACAGCAGGCTACCCCGCCACGAAGAATATCCACAGTATGTTCGGTCCCCCCACTCCAAATTTTGGACACACCTCCAAGACGTCAACCACACTCCCCTCATCTTGATTGTGAGTATTAAACTGAAATAAATGTAAACAATTTCAGACCGTAATCAAACTGTTTCTTAACCGCATTAAGTCAAAGCACATCAAAATCTTATATACTTACCAAAGTAAGTAAAACATGAAATGGAATCCAAGCAAAATGGCCTTGTCCACATCCAGTAAAGATATGTATGTCCACTTGAGCCATACAGTAGCACATTGTGTGTAAGAAGCTGCAACAGAAACTCATGTTTATTTTTTGAGAATAATTTGGTGGTTTAACAAATTTGCGCATGTGTGTTTGATCTCACATTGCCAAATACATATAAAAACATTACTATGTTTGTTTTAGAAAAGCTATAAGGTAACACATTATGGATTACAATGTGTTTTTATGGTGGAGTATGTCTGATCTACAATAAAACTAAAGTGTTTGCTTTCACAATGAAGTAACCAGACACATTTGCCACAAACAGGCATATGTATGCATTTCAGTTCACAGTGATGATGTTGCTAGGCAGAATATCTGAAAGCAACAGTGAATGACATGTGTTCCATGTGTAGTGATTTGTTTTCATTTATCAAACATATGGATAGCTAACAGATATTTTTACAACATTTCAGCTTCTAGTCCTGGAAACAGCATCCCTCCGCAACAGCAACAAAGTGACATGGATGAGACAATAATCTTAGAAATGCAGCCATTAATCCAAGGAATCAGCCCCCCAGCACCTGTGAGTACACAACCACAGTAAAGCACACCACTACCACAACACAGCCCAACAACACCAGTAACACAAGGCCCTGATCAGGTATTTTGGACCATTTGGGCTAGACAGCAGGCCACTAATGAAGATTGCCTGCGTAGGCAGACACAAATGTTTGCAAGCCTACCATGTCACCTCAGAAGAATAACCAGAAATATGAGTAGACAAAATGAACAAACCTCGAGAATTGGCAATACCATGGAACTCATGCGTACAGACATTACACAGGTCATGGCCAACTTACAGCACATAATGGAAGAACAGCACAGACTAATGGAAGAACAGCACAGACAACAGCAAAGTTATATGAACATTTTTCAAAACAATCAAAAGATAAATGAAAGTTTATTCCGAATTGTAGACAATCAAAATGCTGCTACACGTGAACTCAATGCCACCCTCACTAACCTGAATGAAACACTCAGATCCATGCACCAACAGCAAATAAGCAGCAGTTCTGGTACGACTACTCCAAATATCACGCCAGTCTCATCACCAACAAGACGCTCCACCAGAGCACGACAACATGACATTGCTAAAGGCAAAGGGCAGGACAAGCAGGCACCCAAAAAAAAAAATAACAACCAAAAATTAATTTATACATTTCTGATAAGTTAATCAAAATAGTTAGTAATTGTATGTTTGCCAAAATATATATAACACTTAGCTCCTTGACAATTTATACAACATCATTAATTATAAGTGGTACAAACAACAACATGAAATGTGTACGCACATTTATTCTTTAACATCTTTGATATTTTTTGGAGGAGGGTAATGTTGTTAGAGCTGCACATACATGTTAGTAGGAAGTAACCAGACCACTTGATTTTTTTCTAATCATTACTCTTTCTAGATTCCAATCATTCTCCTATCCTGCACACACAATCATTGCCAGGCAGCCACCATATGTTTAGCAGGAAGTAACCAGACCACTTGTTTTTTTTTTTAATCATTACTCTTTCTAGATTCCAATCATTCTCCTATCCTGCAGCCAATACAAATTACAATGTGATTGTTAACTCTTTTACATTTCTTCTCTGTACAACATTACAAGATTAACACAATTAAGTTGCCTAAAAAGCTTTTAATATGTTGTCAATGAATTCAGATATTTCAGTGCCAAATTGAATGTCATTATTGTTGGGCCATGTTTGTGTGTGTTAAAAATGATGCAAAAACCAAAAAAATATGTAATTTTTTAAACAAAAAACTAATAATGTGTATAATAATGTATATATGTGGCAAACTGTGTATTTACTGACATATCAGCAAGTTTACTGCAGCAAACATTACGAAATAAATCATTTTTTAAGATAGTAAGTTTGTTGCCCTTAAATACGATGGAGCATCACACATAGGGACACATGTATTCCTCAAGGCTAACATATTATATGTTGAGGAGTGTTTATTTAGAAGACAGGTTCTCAAACTCGGCCCTCAGGAACCCACACAGTGCATGTTTTGCAGGTCTAATCACAGATTCACAAGTGACATAATTAGCTCCACCTGTGAACCTTTTAAAAAGTGTCTGTGAGTAATTCATACACAGGTGCTCCTACTGGGTTACGTGCAAAACATGCACTGTGTGGGGTCCTGTGGGCCGAGTTTGAAAACCTGTGCATTAGGACGTAACACACAATCATAAAGTAAAAGACTAAATGGATTATGTGTGCTTGTAATAAATTAGCAGTGCAAGTTTACGAACACTTATCCAGACTTAATGCATGCCACTCATAATCTGTTGTTTTGAGTTTTAAAATAAACACAATACACATGCGACATTTGTTTTGCATAAAGCGAGGGTATGTTTGTATGTCTCATGGAGACAGACACATTCTGAGTAATGGTGTTTAAATAAAAAATGGGCCAACATCTATTTATGATTACACAACAAATGAAATAAACAAACCAAACTTACCTTAGAAATAGCGAGTGATGAGCTCTTGCCTAACCTGCCTCCCTACATCTGTACTCCAAGTATCACCAGATGTCTCTAATTCCTCTGCTTGCTGGCTGCTTTCTTCATCCTCCTTCTCCTCCTCAACATGTGGCAGATGTTGTTGCAAACACATGTTATGAAGAAAGCAGCAGCAGAACACAATTTGAGTCACCTTCGAGGGACTATACAACAAAAGGCCACCAGACTTATCCAGACACCGAAACCTAGTTTCAGCACACCAAAACATATTTCTATCACATTCCGCGTGGACTTATGTGCATGATTGTAATTGTGTTCAGCAGGGGTATCAGGTCGGGACAATGGAGTTAGAAGCCAAGAGAAACAGCCATATCCTCCATCACCTAAAAGACAGATATAGTAACGTCATTCATGTTAAGATACAGCAACACATAAGTAACACACTGTGGGGCAGATGTATTAACCTGTAGAAGGCATAAGGAAGTGTTAAACCAGTGATATGTGCAAGGTAATAAAGACAGCGTACAATCTGATCCTAAATGTTCATTTACATATAGGAGCTGATTGGCTGGTGCCTTTATCACCTTGCACATATCACTGGTTTCACACTTCCTTATGCCTTCTACAGGTTAATACATATGCCCCTGTATTTGGACAAAGTATACGCAGCCCTACACATATCAAATTACATACCCAGCAGCCATCCATCTGGCATTTGTCCGTCCTCAAACTTATCAAAGAGGGATGACTGACTGAGGATGAAGGAGTCATGGCAGCCCCCAGGGTAACCAGCAACAACACTCATTATTTTTAGATTTGCATCACAAACCACCTGCACATTTGTGGAGTGCTCTAGATGTCGATTAGTATAGATGTGCTGCCTGCCCCTAGGTGGTCTCAGCTGAATGTGTGTGCAATCTATGGCTCCAAGCACATTGGGCATGCCAGCCAGCTCATAGAAATCTACCCTGACGACATGCCACTGAGACTCCTGGGTTTGGAAGCAGATTGAGGCATCGATGTGGGGCTGCAAAACAGCCAACACCTGTGTGTATATTTGAAAGAACAATAAACATGAGATTTTAGGACAGAACTGGTCACCGATAAATAAAAAAAATAAAATAAAAAAAGAGGTAGTTAGGTATACATCACCTGTGTTAATATTCTCGAAAATGAGGGCTGTGAGATTCCTATGACATCCCCAGACACAGCCTGAAAGCTGCCAGTAGCCATAAAGTGCAACACAGCCAGGAGTTTGTGCAGGCCTGAGACAGAGCGAGAGCATGCTGTCTCAGGGTCTAGGCCCAGTTTGACAAGGTCATACAGATGGAAAATGTTATTACGATTTAGACGGAACATTTGTATGACCGTATCATCGGATAATGCGTTCAAGTTTAAACGCCCCCTAAAATACGAGGCCTGCGCAGCCTCCACCGAACCTGTACAACCTGCTGACCATGTTCAGTTTGTTGGCCCTGGTTACTTACAGGCTGATGTCTGAGTCTGAGGAATCCCACAGCACACAAAATATCACTGGTGCACAGTCCTGATGCCATTTCTGAGTGGAGGTGGATTGAATTGGGCCTAACATCCTTTTATAGGCATCCGTATTCAGGTGTGATTGATTTTTGAGTTGCAACACATGTAAACACGGCTGAAAAAAGCAGGTCTATTTTTTTGCCGCTTTTTTTAACGAATCGCAAAAAAATACGACCGCAATTGAGCACTCAGAGACTAACACCCAAATACGAATGAATAGTGAATACCCGTGTTGTATGAAATAACAGCCGCGTTTGACCGATGGTCTATTCATTCGTATTTCTGAACTTTGAAAATCAAACCATTACGAATAGTCCAAACACTGCCGAGATTGGTGCTTAGTGAATTCCCGTGTTGGGACTTAGAAAAAAAAACACAAATCGGACAAACTCGATTTTTTAGTAAATATTGCCCAGGGACGGGCACCCAGCATCCTCTACGGACTAAGAGAAAAGGATTTACCGGTAGGTATTAAAATCCTATTTTCTCAAATGTCCTAGAGGATGCTGGGGACTCCGTAAGGACCATGGGGATTATACCAAAGCTCCAGGCCGGGCGGGAGAGTGCGTACGACTCTGCAGCACCGATTAAGCAAACATGAGGTCCCCCTCAGCCCGGGTATCAAACTTGTACAGCTTAGCCAAAGCGTTTGAACCCGACCAAGTATGCGCTCGGGAAAGGTGAACCAGCGAGACTCCTCGGGCCTCCGCCAAACAGACCCCATCTACCTAGCAGAATGGGTCACTACCGACTTCGGTAACGGCAATCCAGTCGTAGAACAAGCACGCCGAACCGTATCAGAGACTCATCTTGTAACAGAAAGACAAATAATTCCAGCGCGTCTTAAAACTCCTAAAAATATATAATTATGGTCATATATGTTAAGAAATAGCAGCTCTCAATTGGACAGTACTGATCTGTCCACAAATGCAGCAACAAGAATTGATAATATAATATACTATCAGAGAGCGCATATAACTGTGTAAATAACAAATTTATTTATATACAATAAAATAAACACATGCACATAAAATATATAAATATATCAATTGATTAAAAAATCCCCCATGCTGCAGCGATTAGGTTTGGAAAAAACACTTGTGTATCCAGATTTAAAAGTTCAAGATGTGAAATACGGTCCTGAGAGAAAAAAAAGTCCTGTGCAAAAGAACAGAGCTGATATCTATCGTTAGTGTCCAGCTGTGAGCATATGTGTGTGCTCAGAATAGACTCCAATGAGTCACTGGCTTTTGACTCCCGGTAATTGCTGCCAGCAGGCAGCCAAATTGTTTGAAGTGTTATGACTTTAAAGTCCGTAATTTGTGGATTTATAGGACCATACTCGCTGTGCTAATAGGGCCACTTTGCAGTGTTGTCCACTATACTCACGACCAAAAGCGTGCCTGTTGATAGTCCGTGGACAGCCCCCGTTTTGCAGTGTCAGTCACAGCCGAGTAGTAACACTTCTCCTTAATGCAGGATGCACCTGGGATTCTCTCAATGGTCTGTTTCCAAACAACCAAGATGATATTGGTAGGTATAAATCGCTGACAGGATAAGAGGACATCAGAATATAACCCCAGTCCTTACGCGTTTCTCCGCAATTATCCGTGTGCGGTTTCGTCAGAGGATAAAAAGGGGGCTATCTTGCTTGTTATTTAAATGCCAGGGGACCAATCACGTTGCAAATTGCCTCATTGTCACACCTGAATAATCATACAGTCTCACATGTGTTTAATGAATTACAACCATATAGTGACCAATATAACATTGCAATATAAAGTAATTTTGCTATACAGCAATGTAAATGTAAGTATGGTAATGAATAATAAATTACCTAAAAAATACCTAAAAAATACCTAATTGACAGAAGACAGAGGTGATGGCATGCAATCACTAAATGTATACAGAAATAACAAGTCTACCAGAAACTATATCCTTTATAAAGCCTCTACTATAGGCTAGTGGTCTAATGCACGCACTAGCACACACAGGGTCCCAGGTTCAAATCCTGAACAGATCACAACCTCAGATAATAATTTTTATTTTTATATACATTATTATTTCTTTGAATATAATAATCTACAATTCCTATATATATATTACAACTAATAAAGATATATTTCAAGTGCATTATATCTAGAGAACAATAATGAAGAGAACCAAGTAAACCAAAAGCAGTGGTGATGACCCCCATTTATCTCCACACCTCTTGGTCCTATTAAATTACTTATAGTTTACTCAATAGCAGCATCTAATAGTCATTTTATTTTATTTTAATCATTATCATTAATGTCATTATTAAATTTAAAACCCTTAATGGAGCTCATTAGACATATAGATATTTTGTGAAGGATTAAAGGGAAGGAAACAAGGAAAGATGGGTACGGAGAGGAAAGGCATATGGTATATAAAGATGGCAACCAATTTATAGATAAACTCCTGGACTTTATCTGATGTTGTTGATCTCCATATTTTCATTTAAGCCGTCAGGAACCAAAGTTCCTAGATTAAAGATCCAGAATGCTTCTCTTGTACACAGCCTATTGAACCTGTCGCCTCCTCTAGGAGTAGGGGCCACAGATTCTATACCCTGTACTCTCAAAGAGTCAACATTTCCATCATGATGTTGAGTTACATGTCTCGACACACTGTGATAATTGTTCTTCTTTAAGACATTTCGTCTGTGTTCGAGAAACCTAATGTTGAGACTCCTAACCGTCCTCCCCACATATTGTTTTCCACATATACAACTAATCAAATAAATAACATAAGTCTGTTGGCAATTGATAAAGGTCTCAATTCCAAAGTCCAATTCGAATGCTGTTGATTTAAAGGAGACACTTCTATGAATTATGAATTTACAGGTGATACAATTAGTCTTACCACATCTAAAGCAACCTATACTTTGATTCAACCAGGTTTTTTTAACCAATGTTTGTGCATTGGCCTGAAAAAAACTAGGAGATAAGTGATTCTTCAAATTCTTAGCCTTTTGAAATACTACTCTGGCTGAATCTCCCAAACAGGGGTTGAGTATTTTGTCCAATTTCAAAAGTCCAAAATTCTTCTTTATAATTTTCTTAACATCCTCTGCATATGTGTTGTATTTAGTTATAAAAGGCATAATCAAATTATTGTCATATCTTTCATTTAGTATCCCTGATTTGGTAGTCGTAGAGAGGAGAGAACTCCTCTCCCTCATGGCCACCCTTTCCAAGGAATCATCTAGAAGTTTCTTAGGGTAACCTTGGTCAAGAAATGCACACGTGAGAGCATTTGATTGTTCTCGAAATGACTCTTCATCGGTGCAGTTCCGTTTCATCCTAAGATATTGTCCCGAGGGTATGTTCTCTTTCCATTTGCGGTGATGACAACTACCATAATTCAAAAAACTGTTACAGTCTACCTCTTTTTTGTAGGTTTTAGTGACTAATTTATTGTCCCTAACCGAGAGAGCAACATCGAGGTAATTAATGTGTGTAGAGTGACAAGAGTGACTAAACTTAAGCCCAAAAGTGTTGGAATTAAGATAAGAAAGAAAAGAAGACACACTAGAAGCCCCATCCCAAATAATAAATAGATCGTCAATGTACCGACCATAGAGCACCAAATTCGCGCCGAAGGGCCCCCCCAAATATATTGCTCCTCAAAGAGCCCCATATATAGATTAGCAAAACTCGGCGCGAACTTGGTGCCCATGGCGGTACCGTGCACTTGAAGATAAAACTGTGAATTAAATAAAAAATAATTGTGTGATAAAATGAAATTCATGGATTCTAACACAAACCCCCGTCGCCTGGACGACAGCCCCACAACGGGTTCAAGATAGTGGCGACAGGCCTCAACCCCTCCTTGATGGGGGATGTTGGTGTAAAGCGACTCGACATCACAAGTCAAAAGTACATAGCTCTCTCGCCACTCAATACCACTCACTAGATGGAGAAAGTGAGTGGTGTCCCTGATGTATGACCGAAGTCCGACGACGTGGGGTTGTAAGTAGGAATCCACGAATGCTGATAGATTAGATGTGAGGGACCCAACACCAGAAATAATAGGACGCCCAGGAGGTGCTACCAAGGATTTATGGATTTTGGGGAGTTGATAGTATGTGGGGATAACTGGATAAGGGGTAAAAAGATATAAGTACTCATCCTTCGTAATTGCTCCCTCGGTTAGGGCTTGCATGAGAAATGATTTGAAAACTTGAACATAGGTCATTGTGGGATTGGAGGAAAGTCTAGAATAAAACTTCTCATTCCCCAATTGTCGGGAAGCTTCTTCTAGATATATGGTCCTATCTTGTAACACAACCCCTCCCCCCTTGTCCGCACTTTTGATGATGATGGTATGATCATCTTTAAGTGCCTTGAGGGCTCGTCTCTCATTGATATTTAGATTGTCACCCTTTTTAACCCATTTTTTACTTGCACATAATGAACGAAAATCATTTAATGTTGAGGTATAGAAGGTCTCAATATAAGAGCTTCTATGTTGAATAGGATAAAATTCTGACTTTTTCTTGAAAATATTTTTACTAGCATCAACCTCCTCATATGTATTATCCAAAATGTCAAAAACCCTCTTAAATTCTCTCTCATTATCCTGTTCTAAACTATCATTCTCCATTAAGAGTGAATTCAACATCTCTATTCCCCTTTGATCATCAACATTCAATATAATAGGTGTGCCTTCAATATCCTGTTTTTTTAAGGATTTGTTGA
Organism: Pseudophryne corroboree; assembly: GCF_028390025.1. NCBI lineage: Eukaryota > Metazoa > Chordata > Amphibia > Anura > Myobatrachidae > Pseudophryne > Pseudophryne corroboree. Next base: position 640,277,668 of record NC_086445.1, on the reverse strand, counting down.
TAAAGTATCTCTTACGGCACAAATCCCTAGTATATCTATTAAGAGCTACAAAGAGTTCAAATATATCAGGTTTCACCGATGGTGCGAACTTAAGGCCCTTAGCAATTACAGATTTTTCATGTTCGCTCAATACTCTGGATGACAGGTTGAAAATACCTTTATTTCTTACCCTAGCCTTACATTTTTGGTATTGTGTCTTAGTTCCTCCTCTACACCCTCTACTTCTTCCTGTCTTGACCTTTTGGGGGTATTGGGTTGCAACATCTGAAATCGATTTTGTGTCTCTAAATGTCCTCTCCCTACTCCTAAAAAATCTTTCTTTGACTTCTGTTCAAACCTATGTTCTCCTTCCATCTTATAGGGTTCTTTTGGTCTCGCTCCTCTATTTTCATAAGACCCCCTCCTTTTGTTTTGGAAATAATTCCCTTCCCTTTTAAAACCTCTACCTGTTTCTTGTTGTGATCCTTCATTGCTTGTTGCCCCCTCATGTCTATTTGTTTTCATCTCTTGATAACCATATATTGATGGGGAACTAACTCTCTTATTCTTATTTGTATTAAACCTGTTAGTAGAATTGGTTTCATAATCTTTCGTCCTAGCCTGGTAACCCCCTCTCTCGTTGTTTCCATTTCTATTACCCCTATTGTAAGATCTCACTTGATCTAAATTGTAGTCCTTGTTATCTCTTTCTAACTTCCTTCTTTTGAAAGCAATAAGCGACTGTTCAAATTCTTTAATCTCCGTATTTAGTAACCCATCTCGTTCAACAAAATCCTTATTGGCTTCAAAAGGTTTAAGTTGTTCCTGTATCTTTTCAATTTCTCTAGAGAGTTTGTGAACCTTTTCTTCCCTATATTTAATTAAAAGTTTAATAAGGGAGAATGAACATGAGTCCAATATATCATTCCATTGTTTCGTCAAATCAGGGTCATCCTTAAATGAACATGATTTGTAAATACGTAAACCTCGTGGAATCACTTTTGTGTCCAAATATTTTGTGAGCGTCACCTGATCCCACCAGTGGCGAGTTTCTGTTTTTAATAAGGTTTCTAATTCAAAAAATAATTTGCCAATTTCTGGTGTATCGGTGCCCACATCAACATTATGTATAGTATTATCTGCCATCAACCTCTGTCTCCTCACCAATCTATCTGTCACACTTTTAAACGAAGACATATCTACAAATAGTAGTTTGTTAATCCGCTGCCAGAAACAAAACAGTAAAAACCACAAAAAAGAAAGACAAATAATTCCAGCGCGTCTTAAAACTCCTAAAAATATATAATTATGGTCGTATATGTTAAGAAATAGCAGCTCTCAATTGGACAGTACTGATCTGTCCACAAATGCAGCAACAAGAATTGATAATATAATATACTATCAGAGAGCGCATATAACTGTGTAAATAACAAATTTATTTATATACAATAAAATAAACACATGCACATAAAATATATAAATATATCAATTGATTAAAAAATCCCCCATGCTGCAGCGATTAGGTTTGGAAAAAACACTTGTGTATCCAGATTTAAAAGTTCAAGATGTGAAATACGGTCCTGAGAGAAAAAAAAGTCCTGTGCAAAAGAACAGAGCTGATATCTATCGTTAGTGTCCAGCTGTGAGCATATGTGTGTGCTCAGAATAGACTCCAATGAGTCACTGGCTTTTGACTCCCGGTAATTGCTGCCAGCAGGCAGCCAAATTGTTTGAAGTGTTATGACTTTAAAGTCCGTAATTTGTGGATTTATAGGACCATACTCACTGTGCTAATAGGGCCATTTTGCAGTGTTGTCCACTATACTCACGACCAAAAGCGTGCCTGTTGATAGTCCGTGGACAGCCCCCGTTTTGCAGTGTCAGTCACAGCCGAGTAGTAACACTTCTCCTTAATGCAGGATGCACCTGGGATTCTCTCAATGGTCTGTTTCCAAACAACCAAGATGATATTGGTAGGTATAAATCGCTGACAGGATAAGAGGACATCAGAATATACTTGGTTCTCTTCATTATTGTTCTCTAGATATAATGCACTTGAAATATATCTTTATTAGTTGTAATATATATATAGGAATTGTAGATTATTATATTCAAAGAAATAATAATGTATATAAAAATAAAAATTATTATCTGAGGTTGTGATCTGTTCAGGATTTGAACCTGGGACCCTGTGTGTGCTAGTGCGTGCATTAGACCACTAGCCTATAGTAGAGGCTTTATAAAGGATATAGTTTCTGGTAGACTTGTTATTTCTGTATACATTTAGTGATTGCATGCCATCACCTCTGTCTTCTGTCAATTAGGTATTTTTTAGGTAATTTATTATTCATTACCATACTTACATTTACATTGCTGTATAGCAAAATTACTTTATATTGCAATGTTATATTGGTCACTATATGGTTGTAATTCATTAAACACATGTGAGACTGTATGATTATTCAGGTGTGACAATGAGGCAATTTGCAACGTGATTGGTTCCCTGGCATTTAAATAACAAGCAAGATAGCCCCCTTTTTATCCTCTGACGAAACCGCACACGGATAATTGCGGAGAAACGCGTAAGGACTGGGGTTATATTCTGATGTCCTCTTATCCTGTCAGCGATTTATACCTACCAATATCATCTTGGTTGTTTGGAAACAGACCATTGAGAGAATCCCAGGTGCATCCTGCATTAAGGAGAAGTGTTACTACTCGGCTGTGACTGACACTGCAAAACGGGGGCTGTCCACGGACTATCAACAGGCACGCTTTTGGTCGTGAGTATAGTGGACAACACTGCAAAGTGGCCCTATTAGCACAGCGAGTATGGTCCTATAAATCCACAAATTACGGACTTTAAAGTCATAACACTTCAAACAATTTGGCTGCCTGCTGGCAGCAATTACCGGGAGTCAAAAGCCAGTGACTCATTGGAGTCTATTCTGAGCACACACATATGCTCACAGCTGGACACTAACGATAGATATCAGCTCTGTTCTTTTGCACAGGAATTTTTTTCTCTCAGGACCGTATTTCACATCTTGAACTTTTAAATCTGGATACACAAGTGTTTTTTCCAAACCTAATCGCTGCAGCATGGGGGATTTTTTAATCAATTGATATATTTATATATTTTATGTGCATGTGTTTATTTTATCATCTTGTAACAGACTGCAGAAACGCAGGCGCCCCAAACTCGCTGGGGCATACTGGACAATCCGAGCCTCTGATTCCCCAATCTGAGCCAAATTGGCGACAGAAATATTCAAAGCCCTGACTACATCGAGAGACCTTGAATCATTCAATGCTTAAGCAACCACAGGCATCAAACAGGCAGGATTCTGCGAAACACTGAAACCACTTTTGGCAGAACTATTATCCGAGTTCTTAAACCACTCTATCCACACTGGAAGATCAAACAGGGCTCTTGTGAGACCCAGCCGCTACTTCCGACATCCGCCCAGCGGATGCCAACCCCAAAAATATGACCACTCTCCAAGAGAGAAATATTAACACAACCTTTCATAAGGTTCCCATCAGTGTGACACAAGAAAACGCAACACTACGTCACGGTCCCATGGTGTCAATGGGAACACAAATGGAGGCTGGATGTGCAGTATTCTTTCACGAAGTACCGATCTTCCGGAAAGGTTGCCAAATCCTACTTGAAAGGAAAATTTATAAGGCCAAAAACCGCACTTAACTTGACCCTAACTTTAGGCCTACACCCACGCCTGCTTGCAAAAAACGGAGAACGACCCAGCTGAAAGCCTTGCTTTGTAGCCTTCTTGGATTCGCACCAAGACACATATTTTCTTCAAACACGGCGGCAAGGCCTTGCCGTTACTTCTGTCCTAGCCTGAAGAAGTGTGGAACTGACTTCACTGGTAACACCCTTTCTGGCTAGGATATGGCGTTCAACCGCCACGCCGTCAACCGCAGCAAGTCTATATACACGCCCGGATCTTGCTGTAACAGTTCCTCACGTAGAGGAAGAGGCCAGGGATCTTCTATGAGTAAATCTTGAAGAACTGGATACCAAGCCCTCCGTGACTAGACCGGAACAATGAGGATCGCCGGAACCTTTGTTCTTCTTACATTTATCACCTTCAGAAGAGTGAAAACGGAGGGCACACCCAGACCGACTGAAGACACCCAAGGTGTCCCGAGGACGTCCACTGCTATAGCTTGAGTATCCCCAGACCTGGAACCATATCCCTGAGATCCCTCGTCGAGGCGAGACGCCAACATGCCCAATTGAGGCACTTCTCAAAGACTTGTCACTTTAGTGAAACTTCTTGATGACGATTGTATTGCTCCCGGAAGGAGATCGCGTCCGCAGAGGAATCTATTTCACCATCGTCCACATCCGGAACGAAGACTGCTAATATAGCGTTCACCAGTCCTTCCACCCAGCGGAAAACCTTTTTTCCGGTTTCTGCCATTGCCGCTTTGCTCCTTGTTCCGCCCTAGCGGCCTACTTACACCACTGCTGTCAAGTCGTCCTGCAGAATTAACACGGGCAGATCACAAGGCATACGTCCCTTGAAAATAGCTCCTAAATCAAGAAAGCTTATTTCAGACAAGCCTCCCAGCTTGAAATTTTTATTCCGGAAATAGTTCCCTTGCAAAGACTGCTCCCCAGTCTCGGAGGTCTGCATGCATGGACACCAGGATCTCATCCTGTATTCCGAAACTTCGTCCCTTTAGTAGATGAAAACTTAGCTGACACCACAGGAGTGAAAACCTGGCCAACAGGATTATATTCCGGCGCATGCGCAGGTGAGACCCAGACCACCTTTCCAACGGGCCCCTTAAAAACCAGGCCCCCCTATCTCTTCATCAATGGAACATATTGATGGATTTACTGCCAAACTGATCCGACTCCGGATCCTAAGATCTTTTTCCATAGGAACACACAGAACTTCAACCGTTCCGTATCTACGCTGCCACCCACCTCCGACGCCTGCGTCGCTGGGAATAACAGCCTTCCCCTGTGTTGAGGAACAGTCAGAGAGACAACAACGATTTGCACCACTTGTGTTTTGACCTCACCTTAATCAGGAGAGTGTCCCAGTACAGAACAACAATGGCTCTTACTATTGAAAGAATACCATCCCACTGCCATCACTCCGGTGAAATTGCAAAACCATCCTGGATATCCACCCAGGGAAACTGAATGCGGAGAACAACGCATTTAAACCACTTAGTTTCTTTTTTTTTTTTTTTTTAAACAGGGCCAGCAGGACAAAGCCCTGAACCTGACGCACCTCTGGTATGGCGTCGCATACTGCCTCCCCTTCCCAAAGGGAATGGCAAGATTTATTAGAAATTTTAGTGAGGGGAAACATCTGTAACACCAGAATGGCCCCCTTTGGATTCCATAATTAACTCACAGGTCCCAGTCTATTCTCGGACTGACTGAAAAGTAGTAGACGAGTTCCCACCGGAGTGGGCTCCCGTCAGATAGACTCCGCGACATGTGGTGGATGTGGTAGAAACTGAAAACGACATCCGCTCCTGCGAACCTCACAAGGCTGCAGAACTCTTACCTTTTCACCTTCCACTGTCTGTACAGAAAAATAAAAAGGAACGGTATCGAACCGGTTAAAAGGACTGCATCCCACAAAAAAACACACTAATTTGCATAGGAGAAAACCCCTTGCAAATAAAGAGGGGCGCTGTCTGCACCAATCAATGGAGACCACATCAATATATCAATAAAAATTACATATGATTTATTTTTAAAAAAGCTCAATTCTTACATATATATGCTGCAGCACAGAACAGAAAATTAAAATATTCAATTAAACAACCATGATTGGATGAACAACAGATCAATTCATGAACTTATATATTCCCCCCAATCTACAGACCATCATTACTAAGGGTCCTAATCAATTAATTGAAACTTGATATGTAGATATTTTCTACTAGCGTCCACTGGGTTATATAACTGAAGTGGTATGGGCTGATCTTCAAACACTAGGTGTTCATATGTCCCCAGAATTGCGTGGGATCTCTCCTAGAGATGTGTGCACACACTGCTTTATATAGTTAGATGTTAATATGCATATTTATATCACCTCCAGACGATTTCAACTTTTGTATTGATCCATGATTCAACTCCCTCTGCTGGTACTTATTCCGTTTTGTTGCAGACTATCTGGAGTATGAATTCTATTCACAGGCATCCACAGTGGTTAGCCGCAATTGCAGGTACACTGACGATTATGCCGTGGATCTTAGACTGGATTCCAAATCGATTTAGATGGAGGTGATGCAGCCTGACTCAGTCAACTTGAAAACGCGTTTCTCCGCCTTCTAGTACCTCAGCGGCTTCCTCAGTTCGCCTGTGAATAGAATTCATACTCCAGATAGTCTGCAACAAAACGGAATAAGTACCAGCAGAGGGAGTTGAATCATGGATCAATACAAAAGTTGAAATCGTCTGGAGGTGATATAAATATGCATATTAACATCTAACTATATAAAGCAGTGTGTGCACACATCTCTAGGAGAGATCCCACGCAATTCTGGGGACATATGAACACCTAGTGTTTGAAGATCAGCCCATACCACTTCAGTTATATAACCCAGTGGACGCTAGTAGAAAATATCTACATATCAAGTTTCAATTAATTGATTAGGACCCTTAGTAATGATGGTCTGTAGATTGGGGGGAATATATAAGTTCATGAATTGATCTGTTGTTCATCCAATCATGGTTGTTTAATTGAATATTTTAATTTTCTGTTCTGTGCTGCAGCATATATATGTAAGAATTGAGCTTTTTTAAAAATAAATCATATGTCATTTTTATTGATATATTGATGTGGTCTCCATTGATTGGTGCAGACAGCGCCCCTCTTTATTTGCAAGGGGTTTTTTCCTATGCAAATTAGTGTTTTTTTTTGTGGAATATAAGGAATACAATTATCCTTATAATTGGGGCGGCAGCCTGCACCATCATTTAACCTCCATTTCTCGGTTAGTACCAGCGCTTGGGAGTGTACACCCTTGTTCACACAGTAGGTGGGACAGGAGTGTATACATTTGGCATCCCACAAAAGAATGCGTCACCAACCGTTGTGAAGGAAACTAACTCACAAGTTAGAATCACCAGCAGTATCCGCCGAGATTAACTGCACTGATGTAACCCCAAACAGCGGTACACCGTCACAGGGAAATCCGGAACCATCAGGTCCCAAGTGACATTAATGTGTTCTGAATGTGTATGACCATGTACTGAACGCTCCAGGCGTGGATCTACTAGGAAACAGTATGGTCGACAGAAAACAAGTATTCGTCGACAGCCGGGAGTAGTAAGCAGGCAAAACAGTCATGCAACCCCGAGGGGACCGAGGGAAGTATACATAACTAAATTTAATAACACTCCCCCTATGTCTGTGCTCGGGCTACAGGCCCATGGCACCCGCACCATATATCTATACATACATATAAACATATATACCGGTCTAAGCTAATTACTGCATGTTAATTAACACCCAGTAAAAACAGCTGGTGCCGACAGAGTCGGTCACATACTAACTGTGTCTCCCCTACAGTGATTACTGTCGACAAGTACACAACTACCGACCCACTGAAACAGGCGTCGGCGATGCTGACAGTGACCTCAAGCCAGAGCACTCACTCCTGACGACACATGTCGACTAACTATATTGGATAACCGACAGGGAGTACACTGATCTCTATATAAATACATACACATGCATAATATACAGAGGAAATGCCCCAAATGCCTAAAATAGTGCTATATCTACACTCTATAGCACTAAACACCGTGCCCCTGCACTGTCTTTTGGCGGGGACATACAGAAAAATGGCGCTTCCCGAAGTGAGGGCTAAGATCCGCCCCTTCTAGGCGCTCCACATTATAGCTTTTTTTAAGCAAACGGGGGTGCCTATACAGTGACACATACTGTATAGGTGCCTCCAAGTATAAATATATATATCTATATAGCTGCTCAGGGCGCTCCCCCCTAGCGCCCTGCACCCTTGTACCGACCGTTGGTATGTGTGAGCAATGGTGCGCAGCGCGGCCATTGCGGTATCCGGCAGGGGTATGGTAACCAGTGCCCAGGCACTTAAACTGTATATATCTGCCGTCGGTGCCTTTTTAACTTACAGTAACTTGCTGCCCAGGGCGCACCCCCCCTCAGCGCCCTGCACCCTGTGAGTGCCGTTGGTGTGTGGGAACATGGAGCGCAGCGCGACCGCTGCATGTTACCTCCGTTACTGAAGCCTTCTGCCGTCACTGAAGTCTTCTTTTCTTCTAATACTCACCCGGCTTCTTTCTTCTGGCTTCTGTGAAGGGGTTGACGGCGCGGCTCCGGGAACAAGCAGCTAGGCGAACCAAGTGATCGAACCCTCTGGAGCTAATGGTGTCCAGTAGCCTAAGAAGCAGAGCCCTTAACTAAGAAGAAGTGGGTCTGACTTCTCTCCCCTCACTCCCACGCTGCAGGGAGCCTGTAGCCAGCAGGTCTGCCTGAAAATAAAAAACCTAACAATAAAGTCTATTAGAGAAACTCAGTAGAGCTCCCCTAGTGTGTGTCCATTCTCTCCTGGGCACAAAGTCTAACTGAGGTCTGGAGGAGGGGCATAGAGGGAGGAGCCAGTTCACACCCATTGAAAGCCTTATAGTGTGCCCATGTCTCCTGCGGATCCTGTCTATACCTCATGGTCCTTACGGAGTCCCCAGCATCCTCTAGGACGTTTGAGAAATCCCAAACAATATTGCAGCAGCTCTGTTCAGTCCGGCGTTAAAAAGTGAAAAATTGGGGGGCGTGGCCTGGAGGCTGAACTAAACGGTAGCATTGTCAGTGAGCTCCGTTTTATTGAAAGGATTCTGACCTTTTTTCTGTCCCCCCCGTGATTTGGAGGCCCCAGGGTGTCTGTCCCTGCAGAGGAGAGGTGCCCTGATAGTGGTGGGCGGCGCTGCAGAATCAGGGAGCCGGTATTCTGGGTCCTGCAGGTTGCGGCCTGCCCTCCACCTTGAAGCAGGAACCTCGATTTGCGGCCGGCACCACCAGCCTCGTAGCGCACATCTTTGGAGCGCCTGACGGAGACCCCCGCTCTGCGCTCCCGCCGCCGGATCGTCTCACCTGTGCCGTTGGGACCAGCGGCGCTGTGGGAGGGAGGAGAGGCCGGCTGGGCGCAGGAACAGGTGGTCCGGAGACACACTCGGTGGGGGTGATCCCCCCACGGGCCAAGGTGAGCTTCTCCCCAGCCCCATATTGCGTGTGGAGGCCTCCTCTGCTGTGGCCCTGCCTGTACTGTCTACAGGCAGCAGCAGCTTTCAATAGCCCTAATCGTGCTGCCAGGCTGGACGCGGTACCGACCCTCCTGTCGGCTCACCCTGGGGTAGGCCTGTAGTCTCCTCTGGAAATATACTTCAAGACTCGCTTCACCTGAGACGCCTCACATGAACTTCCCTTGCTTCCTGGAGCATACTATCAAGAAGCATTTATTGGTCGCTCTTGCGAATCGGATCCGTCACTCACGTGCTGAGATGTGACCCTCTTTGCGTTATGCTCTCCTAGTGCCTCCCTGCAGTCACTCTAGCCGACACATTTCTACACGCGACATGGTCATTATTCTATTGGATTGAGGCCCGCTGTACCCCCTTTCTACTGTATTAGGAGCTTCTCTGGAGAGTCCGGTGTCATGCCTCTGAAGAAGCATAAAGCCTTCAAGCCGGTCTCTCAAGTCGCCTTTTTTAAGCCTTCTCCCTTTCGCAATAAGCCTCAAGAGGCTGGAGCTCCTGCGGCTGGCTCATCAGCCCCGACCATGCTGTCCTCCCCTCTGGCGTCTGCTTCCCTTTCCAATGACCCCACCTCTCCACCGCGTCTAGAAGATGGTGAAGCTTTAACAGTGGGCAGTATGAAGCTTTTGTTGCATCAGTTTAAAGACGAAGTAACATCTGAGTTTAGAGCCATGTTGAAATCCTGCCAGAGCTCCATTGAAGATTTGGGCGAGAGGACCGGCCAGCTGGAAACGAAGATGGGTGAGGTGGTGGGCTCGCATAATTCACTTATTGATTCTCACGATACCCTTGAGGGAGAAGTGGCTGCTCTGCGCGATAAAGTAGCGGATTGGAGGATCGCTCGTGCAGAAACAACCTTAAACTCAGAGGGGTCCCTGATTCGGTTTCCAATAGCAGTCTCCACGACTACACTATGGAGATCTTCAAGAAATTGCTGCCCTCCGCCAGTTCTTCGGATCTGCTTATAGACCGCATCCATCGGATTCCGAAGGCCCGGAGTGCTCCAGAGGGTTCGTCGAGGGATGTTCTAATGAGAGTTCACTTCTTCCACATTAAAGAACCCCTGCTCAAAGTGGCTAGACCCTCTTCTGACTCCACAGAGGCCTTAGGCCTGCTTCAACTATTTGGAGACTTATCACAGTACACCCTTACCAAAAGACGCTCTTTCCAACCTGTTACCATAGCTCTTCGGAAGGCTGGCATTGTCTATAGATGGGGTTTCCCCACATGTCTGCTAATTTCCAGAGACGGCTCCACTATTGCTATCTCCTCGGTGGATGATGGTATGAGGCTTCTGCGTAAACGGAATCTGGGGGGTGATCGCGGGTCTGGCTCTCCTGACCGCCGACTCCAGCAGGACTGGTCGACGGTGGAGAAGTAGAATGATATTGCATTTCCAGGATGTTTTACTGCAGAGACTACTATAGTTATTGCATGTGTTGATTACCATCATTGAGATTGTTTTGTGGTTCCTTTTCTCCAGGTTTGCTCAAATATGTGCAGTTTACAGCTTCTGTTTTAAGGATCATAAATACGTATTATGCACCGCTCAGATAGATTTTTTTTGCTGTTGACTCTGGGTTAACCTGTTTACGCTAGATCTCAATGATTTGCTTAGGTTTGCATGTCTCTGTAGTTTTGTGTTTATATGTTCTGTATGTCGCGTGAGCTTTTACATACCGAGATTCACAAGCCTCGGCTGTTTGACAGTGGGGAGGTTGGACACCAACCTCTCTATTTTGTAGAGTGAGGCGCTGGATGTTTTGGCGCCTTACTATGGCTCCAGTTCTTTACGGGGTCTGTTTCTTGCCTTTCTTTCTTATCTCTCTCTCTCTTCTACCCCTGTGAGTTCCCCTTGTCTTGTCTCCCCCAGGGTTCCGCTTCTACTATGTTACAATGTTCAAGATACGGTATTGCTTCTGATTGCACTCGTTGGTCTCAGCTGCCGTCTCGCTCCCCGATTAATTATGGTCAGGATAGTTTCACTAAATGTTAAAGGGCTGAACTCCCCACAGAAGCGTAAATTGGCACTGTCCTCCTTCTATAAGTTGAAGGCGAATGTGGTTGCAATCCAGGAAACCCATTTTAGGAAGTTAGACCCTCCCTAGATTTCATGATAACCGTTTCCCAACTTGCTATATGGCTAATGGTCCCACAAAAAAGGCTGGAGTAGCGATTCTGTTTTCCCTGAACTGCTCTTTCACCCTTGAATCCCAAATTGTTGACCCTGAGGGTCAGTACCTCATATTGATAGGACTGCTTGAAAACGTTATGGTCATTTTAGTTTCATGCTATGCTCTGAACTCTGGTCAGCTTGGGTTCTGTAAGAAATTATGTTCCTTAATACAAAAGCACACTAGGGGGGCTGTTATGATTTTGGGGGATTTCAACTTAGTTGTTGATCCCATTATGGATAGATCTCGCACTACTAGAAGTACCCTGTCTGGGAATCAGAACATCCGGGATGGGAAGGTAGGCCTTCGACACTTACTGAGTGAATACGATCTTTATGACGCATGGTGAACCAAACATCCAACAGTAAGGGACTACTCTTTCTACTCGCATGTTCATTCCTCGTATTCTAGGATAGACCTTGTTTTGACTAATAAAGAGACTCTGATGGCCATTCGTGAAATTACTATATTGCCAATGACTTGGTCCGACCATTCCCCATTATTGGTAGTATGGGAACTGGAGGCCTGTAAAGTCTCTCCAGGGCCCTGGAGACTGGGGAATTTCTTACTTGGCCACCCCGATACTTTTCTCGCCATACAACGTTCTATACAGTTGTACTTAGACACAAATAAACCGGAGGATACCTCGATCTTTAATAACTGGTGCTCCTTTAGGGCAGTGATTTGGGGTTCTGCCATTCAAACTCTTCCAGGCTTAAACGTTCTCAACATACTGAGCGTTTACTAGCTGAAAGTTAGGCTGCCAGACTTGAATTACTGCATAAAGCTGACCCCTTAAATCAGGGATGGGGAACCTTTTTTCTACCAAGGGCCATTTGGATATTTAGAAAATCCTTCGGGGGCCATATAAAAATTTCAACTTAAAAATTAGCCTGCCCCCTATAGATATGCCACCAGTATGTTTTCCCCCCTGTAGATATGCCCCCTAGTAGTGCCGCTTGGAGGGAGTGACAATGCTGATGGGCTGTGTAGCATACAGGACACTCTGCACCAGAGCTGTAACTAGACATGTTGGTGCTCTTCGGCAGAAAGTGAATTGGTGCTCCTCCTCCCATACCGCAGAGCATGGATAGTGCGCGCCGTAGGCGCGCAGCAAAAATTTAGGGGCATGGCTTGGTGGGGAAGGGGCGTGGCCACATAATAGTTCCAATTCACATTACACCACACAGTATGAGCCGAAATTCACATTGCGCCACACAGTATGAGCCGAAATTCACATTGTGCCACACAGTATGAGCCACATTAACATTACGCCATACAATCATTGCAGCGTGGCTCAGTCTTGGTGCTGCAGTGTTGTTCCTCCTAGCCGCGATCGCACTGCCTCCCCCTCAACACTCATCCAGTCCTCTGAGGATGAGAGGAACAAGGCTGTACCAACACACTCCTCCTGCACAAAAAATACTTCTCTTGCACACTAACGTTAACATCAAACCAATATCCCCCTGCACACCAACAATACTCTACCAAACACAGTAGTATGATCCCCTGCACACCATCATGCCCCCTGTAGTGTACATCAACATTATCTTCCTGCACATTAAAATGTCCCCTCTGCACAGCAATATGATCCCCCTTGCACACCAACAGGCTTCCCCCCCAACAGCAGGTTAGTCCCCCCATCTTTAATTTATTTACCTTTTTTCTTTCAGCGTTGACTGCCACACATGGCAGTGTCTAACGCTGCAGAATCTCCCCTTCTCTGTGCTCTCCTCCCACTGGCCGGCTCCCCATAGTTCTCCCCCTCTGCTCTCCGATATCCATCCTTCTCCTCACCGCGTTGTCTCAGCCACGCTCCCACCCCCAATTCTCCTGCGCAGGACTCAGAGGAAGAGCGGGAAGGGATGAGTAAAATGACAGCCTCCCATTGTCCCTCCTCCTCTATGCGTCCCCTTGCAGCGCAGCGACGCCGCCCGCCCCCCCCCCCCCCTAGGCGCACGCTGCACGGTTGCCAGGTTACCCAGCGTCCTCCTCTGTGAAATGCCGTCTCTCCCTCCTCACTCCTCTTCTGCGGCTGCGGTACTGTGAGCGGGCTGGGCGGGCCGGGTGAAGTGTCTTTGCGGGCCGTTCCCCACCCCTGCCTTAAATAGATCTGTTTTGCGGCTTCTGCTAGCTGCTAGGGAAAAGGTTAACATTTTCTCTCTCCGGTAGGTGCAACGTAACATTGCTCGACTGAACCAGAGGTTTTATGTACTTGGTAATAAGGCGGTCGCCTTTTGGCTCGGAAGCTACGAGGTAGGCGAGCTAGAGCTAGAATTCACTAGGTTTGTTCCTCCACGGGATCTAGGGTGTCTGAACCCTATGATATTGCAAAAACCTTTGCAGAGTACTATTCCCGACTCTACGGATTACAATCAGACCAGACTACTCCTCGACCCAGAGCAGTTGATATTCAGTCTTTCTTGAAGGAGATCTCCCTCCCGATGTTGGACTCCGCGACCTGCCTGTCCCATAGCTCACCTTGGACAATAAAAGAATTAGAAGCAGCTATTGCTGATCTCCCGAGAGACAAGGCCCCTGGCCCTGATGGCTTCCATTCAAATTTTTAAAAATCATATAAGGCTGACTTGGCCCCTGTACTGTTGTCTGTTTTTAATGAGGCATCGGCTGTGGGGAGGTTTCCGAGGGAAATGCTTGAGGCACAAATAGTTACTATTCCTAAACCTGGTTAACCCCCTACATATGTCCACAATTACCGCCCCATAGCTCTGTCGAACACAGACGTTAAGCTTTTTGCAAAGCTTATCACCAACCACCTTTCCCCACTGCTTCCATCTCTCATAGCTGCTGACCAGGTTGGCTTTGTTCCGGGCAGGCAGACTCCGGACAACACTCGGAGAGTTTATAACATATTGGAATATTGCGATGCACATAAAACGCCCCTTCTCATATTGTCGTTGGACGCAGAGAAGGCGTTTGACAGACTCCACTGGGGATATCTGAGAGCTGTTCTGGATAAATTTGGATTTGTTGGGAGGTTCTTGGACTCCATATTTGCTTTATACTCTGCCCCCTCTGCAAGGGTGTTTGTCAATGGTTGTCTGTCGGGGGACTTCGACATTTCGAATGGCACTAGACAGGGTTGCCCCTTGTCGCCACTTATTTTCGCTTTAGCTATAGAACCCCTAGCAGGTCCAGAGATAGGAGGTCTGACTCACAAGATCAATTTATTTGCTGACGACATTTTACTTTGTTTAACTCACCCTGACACCTCTCTTCCCGCTCTCCATAGTATCTTGGATCGATATTCCAATATTTCCTATGATAAATTGAACACTTCTAAGACCAAAGCTCTACCGCTCCATATCCCGCCACGTACTGTGACCTTGCTCAAAGACAGAAACCGATATGCTTGGCAAGAGAGATCTATCAAGTATTTGGGTATTCATCTTTCCTTAGACAGGGACTTGTACGACTGTAATTATTTACCTCTCTTAAGCGCATTTGAAAAATGAATTAAAGAATGGTCCCTTCATGAGATTTCCTGGCTAGGACGTATATCCGCAACCAAGATGAATTTACTCCCTAAACTTTTATACCTGTTCAGGGCTATCCCTCGCAGTTTCCCCAAACCTCTTAACATAAGGGCTAACAAGATCATTTCTCATTTAGTGTTCCCCCTAGGATGAGGCAGGGGCAGGGCGCCGGAGTTCGGGGGCACATTGGTGCCCAAAATGGGGGCGCGGACATGCAAATTAGGGGGCGTGGCCACGACACCGTCATTTTAGTGGGCGGTGCGGCCCACAGACGCTACTATAGAGGACGTCTGTGGCCAGCGACGTCACTTTTGGGGGAGGGCTTCCCCTAGCTCTCTCCCAATGTGTGAATGGATGCCACGCGCATGCGCATGGCATCTTTACACGCTGGGAGGGCAGGAAGCGGGCGGCTGTTCTAGCAGGGCGCCGCAAAAGGGGCAGGGCGTGTTTTGCCTTTTAAAAAATGGTCAGGGCGCTGCGCAGCGCCCTGCTAAAACAGCCTAGAGTGAACACTACCCATTATATATGGAAGGGGTCTAGGCCCTGTATTGCTAGACAGGTTTTGATGTTACCTAAAAATGTTGGAGGTGTAGCCTACCCTAATTTAGAAGTGTACCATTCCGCCTGCCTTCTTAGTCAGGCTCGAGATTGGTTCAATATGCACAATCCCAAACCGTGGGTCCTCATTAAACGGACCTTTCTGGGCCCGATAGACATGAGAGATCTATTCTTGTTGCCCGTCCATAGTGTCCCAAAATGGCAGGGCACGGGGGAAGCGATTAGATGCACCTTGAAGCTTTGGCATGCGGTTGTTGCATTGGATCCGATTATTTTGTTGCCGTCGGCCGACTTGTCTATTAGAACTATTGCTAGTATCATTCCTAATCTTGTGCTGGACGCTTGGATTGATGCTGGGATTGTACATTTGAGAGATCTTTGCTCGGAGGGAGGTTTGGTGACCTTCTCTAGCCTACAAATTCATTCAGGTATATCAAAACGGGACTTCTTTAATACTTGCAGATACGTCATTGGCTTCACTCCTGTGCTGGTGGGTTCGTGGGTCCTGTCCCCCTTCCTGCTTCCTTGCGCTCTAGAATGAATTCCCCTGCACATGGCGGTGAGATTTGTAAATGGTATCAGTACATTGTTCTTCTGACTAAACAGGGTAAAACTCCTTCGCAGCTGAAATGGGAAAGAGACCTCTCTATTTTTCTTTGAGAGGAAGAGTGGGACTCCATTTCCTCAATGTGTTTTAAGATTTCTAGATGCCTCCAACATTCTGAAATGTACTTTAAATTGTGACACAGAGCGTACTTTACTCCGCAGTGGCTTCATAGCATTTGGCCCTCAGTTTCCCAGCTTTGCTGGAGAAATTGCGGCCATGTGGGTAATATTTTGCACATTTTCTGGGAATGCCCGACTTTGAGGCCGCTGCGGACCGAAGTGTTCTCTCTTATCCGGGAGTTGCTGTGGGTGGAGGTGCCAATGAACCCTAGGTTTGCTTTATTTCATTATTCAAAGTTTGAATTATTGCAATGTGACAGATATGTTGCTGGCCATGTCTTAATATCCACTAAGGCGGCTATTGGACAGCTGTGGAAATCACAGTCGATACCCACCATCCAAGTTATTGTCAATAATACCCACAAGCATTTCTTATTTGAGACAGCAGGAGGTATACAATTCATTATCCCCTCCGGTGCAGAAAAAAATGGTTGAAATGGAAGGAATTTCAAGAGCGAAGAGGGCTTCCTTTGACTATTGCTAGCTCTATAGATTTATCACAAATATATTCACCACAATCTGATACTACCAGATTACACTTGATATCCCTTACTTACTATTTAATATCTATGTTTGACTATGTCGTTTTAGGAACACTCCAATAAGTAGAATCTGACCTGTGTCTTTATGTTTTCCTATTTGTGTCACCGTATTGTCTCTCTCCATGTCTTACTCTTCTACTTGCTCTATTTATTGTTTTCTTTGGTTTATATTTGTTTGGTGCCGAATTCGGTAGTACACGATTAGCAAACTGGATACCCCGTTGTATGATTATTGTAATATGCAAGTTATGCTGATTACTCGATTCAGTCAACTCTCTTGAATATCCTCTGTACTGTGTGCTATTGTTCTTGGTTTTGTGTTTGTTTAAAACTAATAAAAATCATTATACAAAAAAAAAGTGAAAAATTAATTAATTGTATTTCTAAAAACTCTATAATAGAGTCATTACTACAGCGCCCTCTAATATTCTTACACACACACATATATATATATATATATATATATATATATATATAAAATAAAAAAAATATGAATATAAATATATGTAGCAGATGAGCAGCGGCACTCAGAGACTCTCAATTTAAATGAAAATGCATGTCCTTTTAATTGACGTTTTGGGATATGCTGATGATGGGGATGTTACCACGAAACGTCGATTAAAAGGACACACTTTTTCACTTAAATTGAGAGTCTCTGAGTACCGCCGCTCACCTACATATTGAATTGGGGTGCAAGCCTCTGGTGGGAAGGCACGGGAGCAAGATATTTTAACTAGAGAGTGTGAGTGCCAGGTTCATTGAATTAAATTATATATATATATATATAAACATAGAATTTGACGGCAGATAAGAACCACTTGGCCCATCTAGTCTGCCCCTTTTTTTTTATCCTTTATGTAATCTCAACCCTTTTTGAACCCTAATTCTTTGTAAGGATATTCACATGCCTATCCCAAGCATGTTTAAATTGCTCTTAGCCTCTACCACCTCTGATGGGAGATTATTCCACTTATCCACTACCCTTTCTGTGAAGTAATTAATTTTTCCTTAAATTTCCCATGAACCTCCCCCCCTCCAGTCTCAGTGTATATACACACACACACACACACACACACACACACACACACACACACACACATATATACACTGCTCAAAAAAATAAAGGGAACACTTAAACAACACAATGTAACTCCAAATCAATCACACTTCTGTGAAATCAAACGGTCCACTTAGGAAGCAACACTGATTGACAATCAATTTCACATGCTGTTGTGCAAATGGAATAGACAACAGGTGGAAATTATAGGCAATTAGCAAGACACCCCCAATAAAGGAGTTGTTCTGCAGGTGGTGACCACAGACCACTTCTCAGCTCCTATGCTTTCTGGCTGATGTTTTGGTCACGTTTGAAAGCTGGCGGTGCTTTCACTCTAGTGGTAGCATGAGACGGAGTCTACAACCCACACAAGTGGCTCAGGTAGTGCAGCTCATCCAGGATGGCACATCAATGCGAGCTGTGGCAAGAAGGTTTGCTGTGTCTGTTAGCGTAGTGTGCAGAGCATGGAGGCGCTACCAGGAGACAGGCCAGTACATCAGGAGACATGGAGGAGGCCGTAGGAGGGCAACAACCCAGCAGCAGGACCGCTACCTCCGCCTTTGCAAGGAGGAACAAGAGGAGCACTGCCAGAGCCCTGCAAAATGACCTCCAGCAAGCCACAAATGTGCATGTGTCTACTCAAACGATCAGAAACAGACTCCATGAGGCTGCATTCATCTTGCCATCAATTTTGACCAAGTTTCCAGTGCCTTTGTAGCTCACACATCCCCAAAACATCAGCGATCCACCTCCGTGTTTCACAGTAGGAATGGTGTACCTTTCATCATAAGGGTATGTAAACTTATGAGCACAACTGTACACACACACATACATACATACACACACACACACACACACACACACACACACACACACACACACACACATATATATACACACTGTATATATATGTGGGATATGTACGATTTGCCGGCGGATGGGATGCCGGCTGTCATTAAACCGACAGTGGGATACCATCAGCCAGAATGCCGGCAGCGAGGTGAGCGCTAGAAAACCCCTTACAGGCTCACCACGTTTCGGGCGCAGTGGCTTTCTGAACTCGCCACAGGTTATATTCTCAATCTATAGGCGTCTCAGATATTCCGATGGCGGCATTTCATCATCTGTTGGGTTTCTGGCGTCGGTTTTGTGACTGCATTGATCCCAACTGGCAGCATTTTAACCGCTTCCTCTATATATTTATATGTGTGTAGTAGTTGCTAATCCGTAGAGGATACTGGGGTCCATTTAGTACCATGGGGTATAGACTGGTCCACTAGGAGCCATGGGCACTTTAAGAATTTGATAGTGTGTTGGCTCCTCTCTCTATGCCCCTCCTGCAGACTCAGTCGAGGAAACTGTGCCCGAGGAGACGGACATACTTCGAGAGAAGGATAGATAAGGATAGTGGTGAGATTCCAAACCAGCACACACAAGAGGAAAGCCACGCTAACCAAACTTGAAACAAGAACAGCAACGGCTGAACCAACATTACTTAACCAAGTAACAGTGCAGGAAGAATGAAGCACTGGGCGGGCGCCCAGTATCCTCTACGGACCACGAGAAAAGGATTTACCGGTAGGTAATTAAAATCCTATTTTCTCTTACGTCCCAGAGGATACTGGGGTCCATTTAGTACCATGGGGATGTACCAAAGCTCCCAAACCGTGTGGAAGAGTGCTGAGGTTCCTGCAGAACTGATCGACCAAACTGAAGGTCCTCAGAGGCCAAAGTATCGAACTTGTTAGATTTTGCAAACGTGTTTGAACCTGACAAAGTAGCTGCTCGGCAGAGCTGTAAAGCCGAGACACCCCGGGCAGCCGCCCAGGAAGAAGCCACTGATCTAGTAGAGTGGGCCTGTACAGATTGTGGACACGGCAAACGTGGAATAAGCATGCTGGATAGTAAGTCTGATCCAGCGTGCAATAGTCTGCTTTGAAGCAGGACACTCAATCTTATTGGGATCATACAGACCAAACAGCGAGTCCGTCTTTCTGTGACAAGCTGTTCTTTTCACATACACCTTCAAAGCCCTCACAACATCCAAAGACTTTGAAGTATCAGAGGTGTCGGTGACAACCGGGACCACAATAGGTTGGTTGATGTGAAACGCAGACACCACCTAAGGAAGAAATTGCTGACGAGTTCTGAGTTCAGCACTGTCCTCATGGAAAATTAAAAAGGGACTTTTGAGAGACAAAGCCCCCAGCTCCGACACACATCTTGCTGAAGCCAAAGCCAACAGTGTGACGGTCTTCCACATAAAATTTTTTACGTCCACCTCCTGTAATGGCTCAAACCAGTCCGATTGGAGGAAATGCAGCACCACATCAAGATCCCAAGGTGCCGTGGGAGGCACAAAGGGAGGTTGGATGTGCAGAACACCTTTCAAGAACGTCTGGATCTCAGGGAGAGAAGCTAATTGTTTCTGAAAGAAAATGGACAAGGCCGAAATCTGGACTTATGGAGCCCAGAAGTAGGTCCACATCCACTCCTGCTTGTAGAAAAAGCAGGAACTGTCATAGATGGAATTCCACTGCAGAAAATGTTCTGCTCTCACACCAAGAGACGTATTTCTTCCAAATACGATGGTAATGCTTAGACATTACCCCCTTCCTGGCTTGGATCATAGTCTGGATAACCTTGTTAGGGATCCCTCTCCTGGCTAGAATCAGCCGTTCAACTTCCATGCTGTCAAACGTAGCCTGATAGACGAACGCGCCCTGTTGTAGAAGATCCTCGCAAAGAGGTAGAGGCCACGGATCTTCAAGGAGCATCTCCAGAAGGTCCGCATACCAGGCTCTTCTTGGCCAGTCCAGAGCAATTAGAATTGCTTAAACCTTTTTCCTTTTTATTCTCTTTAGAATTATTGGGATCAGTGGAAGTGGAGGGAAAACGTACACCATCTGATAGACCCATGGAGTTGTCAGGGCATCTACGGCTACCGCTTGTGGGTCTCTCGACCTGGAAGAATACCGCTTGAGCTTCTTGTTGAGACGAGAGGCCATCATTTCGATCTGTGGATATCCCCATCGACTTGTCAAGCACATGAACACTCCCGGGTGACCCCACTCCCCCGGGTACAGATCATGTCTGCTGAGGAAGTCTGCTTCCCAGTTGTCTACCCCCGGAATGAAGACCGCTGACAACGCCACAACGTTTCTCTCTGCCCAGAGGAGAATTCTTGACACCTCTGACATTGCTGCTCTGCTTTTCATTCCGCCCTGTCGGTTTATGTACGCGAGTCCCGTCACATTGTCCGACTGGACCTGAATGGCCCGATCTTGAAGAAGATGTGAGGCCTGCAGAAGGGCGTTGTATATGGCCCTGAGTTCCAGAATGTTGATTGGAAGGACAACTTCCTGACTTGACCATCTTCCTTGAAACTGTACCCTGAGTGACTGCTCCCCAACGTCTGAGGCTTGCGTCTGTTGTTAGCAGAATCCAGTTCTGAATTCCGAACCTCGACGAGGTGAGATGTAGCCACCACAGAAGGGAGATCCTGGCTCTTGGCGTCAGACGGATACTCTGGTGCAGGTGAAGATGCGATCCGGACCATTTGTCCAACAGATTGAGCTGGAAGGGTCTTGCTTGAAACCTACCGTATTGAAGTGCCGCATAAGAGGCCACCATTTTCCACAGAAGGCGAATGCATAGATGCACCGATATCCGAGACGGCTTCAGGACATCCCAAACCATCGACTGGATCACTAATGCCTTTTCCAAAGGAAGGAACACCTACTGCGACTCCGTATCCAGTATCATGCCCAGGTATAGAAGCCTCCGTGTTGGCTCTAGTGATGAGCGAGGTTCGGTTTTACTCGGTTTTACTCGGTTCTCAAAACGACATCTTATTGGCTATCCAAAACACGTGACATCCGTGAGCCAATAAGATGCCGTTTTGAGAACCGAGTAAAACCGAGTAAAACCGAATCCGCTCATCACTAGTTGGCTCTAGGTGAGATTTCGGAAGGTTCAAAATCCACCCATGATCCTGGAGAAGTTTGGTTGAGAGAGCAATGCTGTCCAGCAACCTTTCCCTGGATGGTGCTTTTATCAGGAGATCGTCCAGGTACGGAATTATGTTCACTCCCTGTTTGGAGTAGAAACATCATCTCTGCCAACACCATGATGAACACTCTCTGTGCCGTGGAGAGGCCAAATGGCAGGGCCTGGAACTGGAAGTGACAGTCCTGCAATGCAAACTGTAGATAAGCCTGATGAGGCGGCTAGATCGGAATGTGAAGGTACGCATCCTTGATATCCAGAGACACTAGGAATTCCTCCTCCTCCAGACCTGAGATCACCGCACTCAGACTCCACCTTGAATTTGAACACTCGCAAGTACGGGTTCAATGACTTGAGGTTCAAAATTGGTGTCTTACCGAACCGTCCGGTTTCGGTACTACAAACAAGTTGGAATAGTACCCCTTGTTAAGCTGATGAGGTGGAACTGGAACAATGACGTGAGTCTGTACCAGTTTGTGGATGGCATGTTGTAAAGTTATACTTTCCTCTCATGAAACTGGCAAGCCTGATTTGAAAAATCTGTGAGGTGGGAGCTCTTGGAACTCCAGGCTGTAGCCCTGGGAAATAAGATTTATGATCCAGGGATCCTGGTACGAATTTGACCAGATCTGACTGAAGAATTGTAGGCGTGCTCCCACCCGACAGCCTTCCAGGCATTGCGGTCCACCGTCATGCTGAAGTCTTTGAGGAAGCAGAGCCTGAGCTCTGCTCCTGAGCACCTGCTGTTGCTGGTGGTTTGCGTGGTTTACCTCTTGCGCCGCTGGAGGACGTAGAAGCACCTCTGGATTTGCCCTTGAAATTGGCCGTCCGAAAGGATTGTAACTTAGAAACTGAATAAGTCTTCTTGATTGGGGGGGCTGCGGAAGCAAGATACATAGACTTATCCGCAGTACCTGTGGAGATCCATTTTTTTAAGACAATTAACCCATTCCGGTTCAGCTCCGCTAGCCTGTGAACCCTGAGTACCCAGTAGGAAGCCCCCTGGTGAAGAGGAACACTCCGCTGTACAAGAAACACACTCTTTGCCTGACATAATGTAATGTGACAGCACACACACACACAGGAAAAGGTTAAGCACAATTAACCCACAAAGAGTCCTTCAGGAAGACACAGAGTTGTTTGGAGCCAGCCCCACCGCACCCTTATCACTAATGCCAAGCTTAGCCGAGTCGCAGACTAAGTACCCTGATAGGGGACCTAGTACACTAACAGTCGCTCCCCCCCCTGATATGACCACCTGGTACAGCTGAGGTAATCTGGAGTCACACTGGAGGAGCTGCGCATCCCTGTCCTGTCAGCATCTGTGTCCACTGCAGAGGGAAAATGGTGCTGGTGAGCTGCTGGATCCTCTCACAGTGAAGCCCCGCCCACTCAACGGCACGTGGTCTTCCCGCTTTTTTTTATACTGGCTGAGGAATCTGGTGCTAACAATTGAGAAAACCGTTTTAAGGGTGTTGTGCCAGTATGGGTACTGTGTACAGTGTACGGGGACGCAGTTGTGTACTGTGTCCGGAGAGGCATTCCGCCCCGTTCAGAAGCCGTGTATCTTCATACCCACATGACGCCATAATGGCCGGCGCCCCACTAGCCGGGGCGCCGGCTCAGTACTCATCACTCTTCAATCTTCTGTTAGGGGTGGCAGCGTGTTGCGGGACTGTACGCTCACTATGGTGGGCTTGCGAATAGGTCCCTCAGGAGCTCAGAAGCAGGCAGGCTGGTGCCAACCAGTCCTGTCTGAAAATAATAAACAGATTAAAAAAAATAAAAAAAAAAAGCAGAAAACTCTTCAGGAGCTTCCTTCAGCGTGACGGCTCCTCCGGGCACATTTTCTAAACTGAGTCTGGTGGGAGGGGCAAAGAGGGAGGAGCCAGCCCACACTATCAAATTCTTAAAAGTGCCCATGGCTCCTAGTGGACCCATCTATACCCCATGGTACTAAATGGACCACAGTATCCTCAAGGACGTAAGAGAAAAGTTAATGCAGGCGAAAAGCAGGATTGAACCATAGAACCTGTGTAGATCACAGTGCACTTAAAGTTAAATCATCTTGATGAGCTATCGTTCATATCGATTCTTCCCATCCCATAGTGGAGCAAATATTTGTGGAAGGCGACAAAGCTATTTTTTTTTTTTAATGTTTCCTGGTAATGTTTTTTGGTGCCTGCGAGAGGGGGATGCGGGCGCTGGGTTAGCAGTCTGAAAAAAGTTAACCAGAGGGTCAGCAGCAGCAGCCTCAGAGAAAATAGGATTTTGGTTACCTACTGGTAAATCTTTTTCTCGTAGTCCGTAGAGGATGCTGGGGTCCACATTAGTGCCATGGGGTATAGACGGGTCCACTAGGAGCCATTGGCACTTTGAGAGTTTGAGTGTGGGCTGGCTCCTCCCTCTATGACCCGCCTACCAGACTCAGCCTAGAAACGGTGCCCGAGGAGACGGACATCTTCGAGAGAAGGATTTAATACAGACAGTGGCGAGATTCATACCAGCTCACACATACAAGGCACAGCAAGCTAGCTTAGCTTGAAAACTCAGCAACTGCTGAAACATTACTTACCAAGTAACAATGCAGTACCTAACTAAACAAAGTCGTACTGAACCAGATAACGGTTGCAGGAAAATATCCTCTACGGACTACGAGAAAAAGGATTTACCGGTGGGTAACCAAAATCCTATTTTCTCTTACGTCCTAGAGGATGCTGGGGTCCACATTAGTACCATGGGGATGTACCAAAGCTCCCAGAACGGGAGGGATTGCGCGGAGGCTCCTGCAGAACTGATTGGCCTCTGATGATCTGAAGTTCAGTCAAAGTATCGAACTTGTAAAACTTTGCAAACGTGTTCAACCCAGACCAAGTTGCAGCTTGGCAAAGTTGCAATGCCGAGACACCCCGGGCAGCCACCCAGGAAGACCCCACCTTACGAGTAGAGTTGGCCTTAACAGATTTTGGACACGGCAGTCCTGCCGTAGAATAAGCGTGCTGGATAGTGAACCGAATCCAGCGAGAAATAGTCTGCTTAGAAGCAGCGCACCCAAGCTTCTTGGGATCATAAAGGGACAAACAGAGAGTCCGACTTTCTGTGACGAGAAGTTCTCTTCATATATATCTTCAGAGCCCTTACAACATCCAAGGACTTTGATGTAATTGAGGAGTCAGTAGCTACTGGCACCACAATAGGTTGGTTGATATGAAATGCCGACACAACCTTTGGAAGAAACTGCTGATGTGTCCGGAGTTCAGCTCTATCTTCGTAGAAGATCAAGTAAGGACTTTTACAGGACAAAGCCCCTAATTCCTACACACGTCTAGCAGAAGCTAAGGCCAACAACGTGACCGCCTTCCAAGTAAGAAATTTGACCTCAACCTCCTGTAGTGGTTCAAACCAATCCGACTGGAGAAACTGCAACACCACGTTAAGGTCCCAAGGCGCCGTAGAACTCCCTTCAAATAAATCTGAACCTCAGGGAGAGCAGCCAATTGTTTCTGGAAGAAGAGGGAGAGGGCCGAAATCTGGACCTTCACAGATCCCAACCTCAGGCCCATATCCACACCTGCTTGCAGGAAGAGTAGAAACCGTCCGAGTTGAAACTCCACCGTAGGAAACTTCTTGGATTCACACCAAGAAACATATTTCTTCCAAATACGATAGTAATGTTTAGATGTTACCCCTTTCCTATCCTGTATCAGGGTAGGAAATACCTTCTTCGGAATGCCCTTCAGAGCTAGTATCAGGCGTTCAACCTCCATGCCGTCAAACGTAGCCGCGGTAAGTCTTGATAGGCGAACGGTCCCTGCAGCAGCAGATCCTCCCGAAGAGGAAGAGGCCACGGCTCTTCCAGCAAGAGATTCAGAAGGTACACGTGCCAAGCCCGCCTTGGTCAGTCCGCAGCAATGAGGATCACCTGAACCCGAACTCTTGGAATGAGTGGAAGAGTTGGAAACATATACACCGACCGGAACACCCACAGAGACACCAGGGCGTCCACTGCCACTGCTTGTGGGTCCCTCGACCTGGAACAATAGCGTTGAAGCTTCTTGTTGAGACGAGAGGCCATCATGTCTATTTGGGGTAACCCCCAAAGGTCTGTAATTTCCTTGAACACCTCCGGATGGAGACCCCATTCCCCTGGATGAAGATCGTGTCTGCTGAGGAAGTCTGCTTCCCAGTTGTCTACTCCCGGAATGAAGATTGCCGAGAGCGCCAACGCGTGTCTTTCTGCCAAGAGGATGATTCTTGTCACCTCTGACATTGCAGCTCTGCTCTTCGTTCCGCCCTGTCGGTTTATGTAGGCCACTGTTGTTACATTGTCCAACTGCCCTTGAATGGCCTGAATTCTTAGAAGATGGGCCGCCTGAAGAAGACCGTTGTATAAGGCTCTTAGTTCCAGGATGTTGAAGGGCAGGCCGGCTTCCAGACTTGACCACCTTCCCTGGAATGTTTCCCCGAGTGACTGCGCCCCAGCCCTGAAGGCTCGTATCCGTGGTTAGAAGGACCCAGTCCTGAATCCCGAACCTGCGGCCCTCCAGAAGGTGAGCCAATTGGAGCCACCACAGGAGTGAAATCCTGGCCTTTGGCGACAGACGAATCCTCTGGTGCATGTGGAGATGAGATCCTGACCACTTGTCCAGGAGATCCAGTTGGAAGGCCCGAGCATGGAACCTCCCGTATTGGAGAACCTCGTAAGAGGCCACCATCTTTCCCGAAAGGCGAATGCAGTGGTGAACTGACACCCGGGCTGGCTTCAGGACATCCCGGACCATTGTTTGTATCACCAACGCCTTTTCCTGCGGAAGAAACACCCTCTGTACTTCTGTGTCGAGGATCATCCCCAGAAAAGACAACCTCTGGGTCGGTTCCAAATGTGACTTTGAGAGATTCAGAATCCAACCGTGGACTTTGAGTAGGTGCGTTGTGAAAACAATGGACTGCAACAGCTTCTCCTTGGATGAAGCCTTTATTAGCAGATCGTCCAGATATGGAATGATGTTCACCCCTTGTTTGCGGAGGAGAACCATCATCTCTGCCATCACCTTGGTGAACACCCTCGGTGCTGTTGAGAGGACGAAGGGCAGGGCCTGGAACTGGAAATGACAGTCCAATAAAGCGAAACGGAGATAAGCCTGATGCGGCAGCCAAATCGGTATGTGGAGGTACGCATCCTTGATATCCAGGGATACCAGGAATTCCCCCTCTTCCAGACATGATATCACCGCCCTGAGAGACTCCATTTTGAACTTGAACTCCTTTAGAAAGGGGTTCAGTGATTTTAGGTTCAGAATGGGCCTGACCGGACCATCCGGTTTCGGTACCACGAAAAGGTGAGAATAGTAACCTGTGGTTTGTAAATGAGGAGGAACTGGTACAAAGACCTGTGGCTCCACCAACTTCTGGACAGCTTCCTGTAGTACAGTTCTGTCTGCCAGTAGAACTGGCAAGCCTGATTTGAAAAATCGGTGAGGGAGATTTTGAAATTCCAGCCTGTATCCCTGGGACACAATATCTATCACCCAGGGATCAAGGCTGGACGATACCCATACGTGACTGTACTGTCTGAGTCTCGCCCCCACCGGCCCCACCTCCAGGCCGCACGGTCCACCGTCATGCGGAGGACTTTGGCGTACCTGAAGCAGGCTTTTGTTCCTGGGAACCTGCAGCAGCAGGTTTCTTGGATTTAACTCGACCTCCCCTAAAGAAGGTATTGGAAGGTTTGGCCTTTCTAGGCTTGTTAGGCCGAAAGGACTGAGATGCTGATGAAGAGAAGTATTTCTTCGGAGCAGGAGCAGCTGAGGGAAGAAACGGAGACTTACCCGCTGTAGCCGTGGATATCCACGCATCCAAAGCTTCCCCAAAGAGAGCCTGACCTGCGTAGGGTAGTTACTCCACACTTTTCCTGGATTTCGCGTCGGCAGACCACTGGCGCAGCCACAGTCCCCGACGAGCTGAAACAGACATGGAAGAGTTCCCCACAGCCATGGAACCCAGGTCTTTCATGGATTCTAACATAAAACCTGCTAAATCGTGAATGTTTCGCAAAAACAATTCAACATCCCCTCTATCCATCGTATCCAAATCCTCTAGTAAGGAAGCCGACCACTTTACTATAGCTCTTGCAATCCATTCACTAGCAATAGTGGGACGTAATATGGCCCCTGAAGCAGTGTACATTGATTTAAGTGTATTATCAATTTTTCTATCAGCTGGCTCCTTTAAGGCGGTAGATCCTGGAACAGGTAAAACCACCTTTTTTGAGAGTCTGGACACAGATGCATCAGCAATAGGCGGGTTTTCCCATTTTTTTTCCCTATCCTCCTCAGGGAAAGGAAACGCCACCTGGACCCTTTTAGGGATCTGGAATTTTTTATCCGGGTTTTCCCATGCTTTCTCAAATATAGCATTCAATTCCTTTGACACAGGGAAGGTTAGCGAGGCTTTCTTATTTTCAGTGAAAAAAAGACTCCTCATCCTGCTCAGGTGTGGTATCATTTATATTTAACACATCCCTGATACACTCTATCATTAATTGCACCCCCTTTGCAAGAGAGGCAGACCCCCGCAACACATCACCATTACCGTCTGTGGTATCAGAATCGGTATCCATGTCATCTTGCATGATGTTAACACGCGCACGTTTTTGGGGGTATAAAGGGGGGCGTCCTGAGGTACCAGAATCGGGCCATACTGCCATGAAGTTCTGTAATATCTGGGTTACAGACTCATTACTCGCAACCCTGTCAGAAATCTGAGTAATCCAAGATTTGACAGAGGAAAACCATTCCGGTTCCCTTGCTGGAATCTGTGCTAAACCAGTGCTATCCTGATTACATGGAATGGGATCATCCTGTGAGGACATATCCTCCGCAGCATATGACACAGTGTCCCTGAACATGGCTATAGGAGACCACCAAACACTACACACACACAGGTGAGGGCATACAGAGTTTCCCCCCCAAGAATGGCAAGAGAGACTCAGAGATTGGAGCCAACCCACACACAGCGCTTTTACCAAACGGAGACCCCTTGTCAGCGCTGACTGTGCACCTTAATAGGATACACAGTCGTATTGCAGCCTCCCCCCCGTTCTACAACCCCCTGGTACGGTTTACAGATAGCTGGAGTTGCTGTGGAGGGACTTTCTTTCCTGGTCAGTGCTGTGCAGGCAGGAAAAATAAGAATTTGCTTACCGATAATTCTATTTCTCGGAGTCCGTAGTGGATGCTGGGGTTCCTGAAAGGACCATGGGGAATAGCGGCTCCGCAGGAGACAGGGCACAAAAAGTAAAGCTTTTCCAGATCAGGTGGTGTTCACTGGCTCCTCCCCCTATGACCCTCCTCCAGACTCCAGTTAGGTACTGTGCCCGGACGAGCGTACACAATAAGGGAGGATTTTGAATCCCGGGTAAGACTCATACCAGCCACACCAATCACACCGTACAACTTGTGATCTAAACCCAGTTAACAGTATGATAACAGAGGAGCCTCTGAAAGATGGCTCCCTAAACAATAACCCGAATTAGTTAACAATAACTATGTACAAGTATTGCAGATAATCCGCACTTGGGATGGGCGCCCAGCATCCACTACGGACTCCGAGAAATAGAATTATCGGTAAGCAAATTCTTATTTTCTCTATCGTCCTAGTGGATGCTGGGGTTCCTGAAAGGACCATGGGGATTATACCAAAGCTCCCAAACGGGCGGGAGAGTGCGGATGACTCTGCAGCACCGAATGAGAGAACTCCAGGTCCTCCTTTGCCAGGGTATCAAATTTGTAGAATTTTACAAACGTGTTCTCCCCTGACCACGTAGCTGCTCGGCAGAGTTGTAATGCCGAGACCCCTCGGGCAGCCGCCCAAGATGAGCCCACCTTCCTTGTGGAATGGGCCTTAACAGATTTAGGCTGTGGCAGGCCTGCCACAGAATGTGCAAGTTGAATTGTGTTACAAATCCAACGAGCAATCGACTGCTTAGAAGCAGGCGCACCCAACTTGTTGGGTGCATACAGTATAAACAGCGAGTCAGATTTTCTGACTCCAGCCGTCCTTGAAATGTATATTTTTAAAGCTCTGACAACGTCCAACAACTTGGAGTCCTCCAAGTCGCTTGTAGCCGCAGGCACTACAATAGGCTGGTTCAGGTGAAACGCTGATACCACCTTAGGGAGAAAATGCGGACGCGTCCGCAGCTCTGCCCTATCCGAATGGAAAATTAAATAAGGGCTTTTATAAGATAAAGCCGCCAGTTCAGATACTCTCCTGGCGGACGCCAGGGCCAGTAACATAGTCACTTTCCATGTGAGATATTTCAAATCCACATTTTTTAGTGGTTCAAACCAATGGGATTTGAGGAAATCTAAAACTACATTTAGATCCCACGGTGCCACCGGAGGCACCACAGGAGGCTGTATATGCAGTACTCCTTTGACAAAAGTCTGGACCTCAGGAACTGAGGCCAATTCTTTTTGGAAGAATATTGACAGGGCCGAAATTTGAACCTTAATAGATCCCAATTTGAGACCCATAGACAATCCTGATTGCAGGAAATGTAGGAAACGACCCAGTTGAAATTCCTCCGTCGGAGCACTCCGATCCTCGCACCACGCAACATATTTCCGCCAAATGCGGTGATAATGCTTCGCGGTGACTTCCTTTCTTGCCTTAATCAAGGTAGGAATGACTTCTTCTGGAATGCCTTTTCCTTTTAGGATCTGGCGTTCAACCGCCATGCCGTCAAACGCAGCCGCGGTAAGTCTTGGAATAGACACGGTCCCTGCTGAAGCAGGTCCTGTCTTAGAGGTAGAGGCCACGGATCGTCCGTGACCATCTCTTGAAGTTCCGGGTACCAAGACCTTCTTGGCCAATCCGGAGCCACTAGTATCGTTCTTACTCCGCTTTGCCGTATGATTCTCAATACCTTTGGTATGAGAGGCAGAGGAGGAAACACATACACCGACTGGTACACCCAAGGTGTTACCAGCGCGTCCACAGCTATTGCCTGCGGATCTCTTGACCTGGCGCAATACCTGTCCAGTTTTTTGTTGAGGCGAGACGCCATCATGTCCACCATTGGTCTTTCCCAACGGTTTATTAGCATGTGGAAAACTTCTGGATGAAGTCCCCACTCTCCCGGGTGAAGATCGTGTCTGCTGAGGAAGTCTGCTTCCCAGTTGTCCACTCCCGGGATGAACACTGCTGACAGTGCTATCACGTGATTCTCCGCCCAGCGAAGGATCCTGGCAGCTTCTGCCATTGCACTCCTGCTTCTTGTGCCGCCCTGTCTGTTTACATGGGCGACTGCCGTGATGTTGTCCGACTGGATCAACACCGGTCTTCCTTGAAGCAGAGGTTCCGCCTGGCTTAGAGCATTGTAGATTGCGCTTAGTTCCAGAATGTTTATGTGAAGAGACTTTTCCAGGCTCGACCACACTCCCTGGAAGTTTCTTCCTTGTGTGACTGCTCCCCAGCCTCTCAGGCTGGCGTCCGTGGTCACCAGGATCCAATCCTGTATGCCGAATCTGCGGCCCTCCAATAGATGAGCCCTCTGCAACCACCACAGAAGAGATACCCTTGTCCTTGGAGACAGGGTTATCCGCAGGTGCATCTGAAAATGCGTGCATTGATGTACAGACACCTTTCCTGGTTTTAGGAGATTCCTGACCAGGTCGGATAACTCCTTGGCTTTTTCCTCGGGAAGAAAAACCTTTTTCTGAACCGTGTCCAGAATCATCCCTAGGAACAGCAGACGAGTTGTCGGCATTAATTGGGATTTTGGAATATTCAGAATCCATCCGTGCTGCTTTAGCACCTCTTGAGATATTGCTAATCCCATCTCTAGCTGTTCTCTGGACCTTGCCCTTATTAGGAGATCGTCCAAGTATGGGATAATTAATACGCCTTTTCTTCGAAGAAGAATCATCATCTCGGCCATTACCTTTGTAAAGACCCGAGGTGCCGTGGACAAACCAAACGGCAGCGTCTGAAACTGATAGTGACAGTTTTGTACAACGAACCTGAGGTACCCCTGGTGTGAGGGGTAAATTGGAACGTGGAGATACGCATCCTTGATGTCCAAGGATACCATAAAGTCCCCTTCTTCCAGGTTCGCTATCACTGCTCTGAGTGACTCCATCTTGAACTTGAACTTCTTTATGTACAGGTTCAAGGACTTCAGATTTAGAATAGGCCTTACCGAGCCATCCGGCTTCGGTACCACAAATAGAGTGGAATAATACCCCTTCCCTTGTTGTAGAAGAGGTACCTTGACTATCACCTGCTGAGAGTACAGCTTGTGAATGGCTTCCAAAACCGTCTCCCTTTCGGAAGGGGACGTTGGTAAAGCAGACTTCAGGAAACGGCGAGGTGGATCTGTCTCTAATTCCAACCTGTACCCCTGAGATATTATCTGCAGGATCCAGGGATCTACCTGCGAGTGAGCCCACTGCGCGCTGTAATTTTTGAGACGACCTCCCACCGTCCCCGAGTCCGCTTGAGAAGCCCCAGCGTCATGCTGAGGCTTTTGTAGAAGCCGGGGAGGGCTTCTGTTCCTGGGAAGGAGCTGCCTGTTGCTGTTTCTTCCCTCGACCTCTGCCTCGTGGCAGATATGAATAGCCCTTTGCTCTCTTATTTTTAAAGGAACGAAAGGGCTGCGGTTGAAAAGTCGGTGCCTTTTTCTGTTGGGGAGTGACTTGAGGTAGAAAGGTGGATTTCCCGGCTGTAGCCGTGGCCACCAAATCTGATAGACCGACTCCAAATAACTCCTCCCCTTTATACGGCAAAACTTCCATATGCCGTTTTGAATCCGCATCGCCTGTCCACTGTCGCGTCCATAAAGCTCTTCTGGCCGAAATGGACATAGCACTTACCCGTGATGCCAGTGTGCAGATATCCCTCTGTGCATCACGCATATAAAGAAATGCATCCTTTATTTGTTCTAACGACAGTAAAATATTGTCCCTGTCCAGGGTATCAATATTTTCAATCAGGGACTCTGACCAAACTACCCCAGCACTGCACATCCAGGCAGTCGCTATAGCTGGTCGTAGTATAACACCTGCATGTGTGTATATACTTTTTTGGATATTTTCCATCCTCCTATCTGATGGATCTTTAAGTGCGGCCGTCTCAGGAGAAGGTAACGCCACTTGTTTTGATAAGCGTGTTAGCGCCTTGTCCACCCTAGGAGGTGTTTCCCAGCGCTCCCTAACCTCTGGCGGGAAAGGGTATAATGCCAATAATTTCTTTGAAATTATCAGCTTTTTATCAGGGGCAACCCACGCTTCATCACACACGTCATTTAATTCTTCTGATTCAGGAAAAACTATAGGTAGTTTTTTCACACCCCACATAATACCCTGTTTAGTGGTACCTGTAGTATCAGCTAAATGTAACGCCTCCTTCATTGCCAAAATCATATAACGTGTGGCCCTACTGGAAAATACGGTTGATTCGTCACCGTCACCACTGGAATCAGTGCCTGTGTCTGGGTCTGTGTCGACCGACTGAGGCAAAGGGCGTTTTACAGCCCCTGACGGTGTTTGAGGCGCCTGGACAGGCACTAATTGATTGTCCGGCCGCCTCATGTCGTCAAACGACTGCTTTAGCGTGTTGACACTATCCCGTAATTCCATAAATAAAGGCATCCATTCTGGTGTCGACCCCCTAGGAGGTGACATCCCCATATTTGGCAATTGCTCCGCCTCCACACCAATATCGTCCTCATACATGTCGACACACACGTACCGACACACAGCAGACACACAGGGAATGCTCTAAACGAAGACAGGACCCACTAGCCCTTTGGGGAGACAGAGGGAGAGTCTGCCAGCACACACCAAAAAGCGCTATATATGACAGGGATAGCCTTATAATAAGTGCTCCCTTATAGCTGCTTTATATATATCAAGATATTGCCATTAAATTTGCCCCCCCTCTCTGTTTTACCCTGTTTCTGTAGTGCAGTGCAGGGGAGAGACCTGGGAGCCGTCCTGACCAGCGGAGCTGTGAGAGGAAATGGCGCCGTGTGCTGAGGAGATAGGCCCCGCCCCTTTTTCGGCGGGCTCGTCTCCCGCTATTTTGTGAATACAGGCAGGGGTTAAATATCTCCATATAGCCTCTGGGGGCTATATGTGAGGTATTTTTAGCCTTTATATAGGTTTACATTTGCCTCCCAGGGCGCCCCCCCCCAGCGCCCTGCACCCTCAGTGACTGCGTGTGAAGTGTGCTGAGAGGAAAATGGCGCACAGCTGCAGTGCTGTGCGCTACCTTTAGAAGACTGCAGGAGTCTTCAGCCGCCGATTCTGGACCTCTTCTTACTTCAGCATCTGCAAGGGGGCCGGCGGCGCGGCTCCGGTGACCATCCAGGCTGTACCTGTGATCGTCCCTCTGGAGCTGATGTCCAGTAGCCAAGAAGCCAATCCATCCTGCACGCAGGTGAGTTCACTTCTTCTCCCCTCTGTCCCTCGTTGCAGTGATCCTGTTGCCAGCAGGAATCACTGTAAAATAAAAAACCTAAGCTAAACTTTCTCTAAGCAGCTCTTTATGAGAGCCACCTAGAATTGCACCCTTCTCGGCCGGGCACAAAAATCTAACTGGAGTCTGGAGGAGGGTCATAGGGGGAGGAGCCAGTGCACACCACCTGATCTGGAAAAGCTTTACTTTTTGTGCCCTGTCTCCTGCGGAGCCGCTATTCCCCATGGTCCTTTCAGGAACCCCAGCATCCACTAGGACGATAGAGAAATGGCGCTGAAACGCTGCTGGGTCCGCTCTGAGAAGCTCCGCCCCCAAAATGGCGCTGTCTTCCCGCTCTTCTTCTGCTTATACTGGCCTGAGGATTTAGTGTTGGCTGAGATCCTGGGACCCCGACAGGCTTCTGGACCAGTGTAAGGTGTAGCACTGGCTCTGGGCGCCCCTCACAGCGCCGCACCATGTACCGCTGAGCCATCCCGGAGCGCACTTAATACTGGGCTCCTATCCTGTTACCGGCATCTTTACACCGTCCCCCCGCTTGCAAGGGCATCGGTGTCTCACTCGCCACCGATTCTGCAGCCCTGCAAGGGGGTGGCGGCATGCTGCTGGGGCGAGCGGTCCCCTGTGGTGGAGAACGATCAGACCCCGCTGAAGCTCAGTGTCCAGACAGCGGAGACAGTGGCTCAGACCCCGCAGGGCGGACACTGCTCCCCCCCTCAGTCCCTCGCTGCAAGGAGGCTGTTGCCAGCAGCCTCCCTGTAAAATAAAAAAGTCTAAAACAACATTTTACTAGGAAAACTCAGGAGAGCTCCATTAGCTGTGACCGACTCCTCCGGGCACATTTTCTAAACTGAGTCTGGTAGGAGGGGCATAGAGGGAGGAGCCAGCCCACACTCTCAAACTCTTAAAGTGCCAATGGCTCCTAGTGGACCCGTCTATACCCCATGGTACTAATGTGGACCCCAGCATCCTCGAGACGTAAGAGAAACGATGATTGGACAGCTTAAATACACTCATAGAGAAAAGTCAACATCCCCCGGCCCTGAGTAATTGATGTTGTGCAATCGACGGGCTTTTTGTTGAGCATCGTCAATTTTATTCAACAGCTGGCACACAGCCACCTTCGATTCCCATCTCTATTCCACTCACTTGTCCACTGCACCTTCCCAAGCTGCCGCTTGCAGAGACAGAGACTGCCCTTTCTCCCGCAATGCTTTGCACTTGCACATCCTCTCCCACACTGCTCTGCGCGTATATCATGTGACTTCATTACTAACTCCCGGAATCTAACGTTACGTAACTGTGCGGTGTCCCTTCCTGCTGGACATGGTGTTTGGCGTGTGAAACCGAGAGGGAGAAGACTGTAGCTGTAGTAGAGAGCCCGGATATAGCAGTCATGACTAATGGTGAGACGGGGAATGTGGCGGCGCATACTGACGCGTTGTACACAGTGCTGCGCTTTCTGTCAGTGCGCTGATCAAATGGGTTGGTAATAAGCGCCCCCTAGAGACAGATGGAGAGCGTTGTCTGTCTCACCCAGTTACAAGCTGCTTTCTGTGCTGTACATACGTGGCCTGGGTGTGATTGTTGCTATTACCCAGGTGTTTATTAGTAGTTGTTTTTTTTTCCTATTTTAGATTGTGTTGCCATTTCTAATACAAAAAAACAGCTGGCTAGTCTTTTGTCTAACAGACAGAGCAAGACCACTTGTATTATGCGTGGTACACCAGAAATATGAGATATTTGCAAAGTTTGTTCATTTTATTATTTATTTAGCCTGGGATAGGTAGGCAAAGGATATATTCAGTGTGGTCAATTCAGCGAGGATTAATGCATGGGCAATGCGGGCGATATACTGGTGTGACTGTGTTTGAATGCGAGTAACTGTGCTTGTTCATCACCTCTAACGTGTGCATTTTCTCAGCTCAGTGTGGATGCATATTAAAATGCACAAATTAAGCCTACCGTATGTATGGCATTTGTGCGCACTGCACATCATGCTGGAATGAGCAATTTTTGCATCACTCATATTGTTCAGTCGTTTGTGGAAATTTGCTGCAATGATCTGGCCATGCAGTGGATCTAGACATTATTTTAGTTTATAAATTGCAGGTATTTCACAGCTCTGTACTTTTAGGCCATCATGTTGCAGTGATATCAGCTGGTAAAGATGGCTTTTTCAAAACAAGCTTACATAGGTTTGGGGTAATTAAGTAAAAGAAGAATTGTATCTGTTGCCAGAGATACAGGCCCTGTGCTTATTATACCCCTTTCAGACTGACAAAAATTTCCCGGGTTATTGCACATGAACGCGCATCAACCCAGGAAATTGAACAGTGTGAAAGGGTACAGGAACAATATCCCGTGACGAGCGTTCCGGGATTTCATCCCAGGTCTCGACCAGGGTTGAATCCGGGATGCAGTGTAGTGTGAATGGGCCATACCCGGTATTCAGTACCCGGGACTGTTAAAAGGCCTCTCATTGGAGCTTCCCTGGGCTCAGAAAAGATGATGTCATCATCCAGAGCCCGGCGAAGCGTCCAGGAAGCGGAGGAGACAGTCATGGTGACCTGGACAGATCAGGAGGTGAAAGAGCTGCTCAGCATGAGGGGTGAGGAAGAGATTAAAAACGGATCACAGGCACAGTGAAGGATGCAGTCATTTATAAACATATTGCAAAGCTGCTTGAAGCAAGAGGCATTATACGTACACAAAAGCAAGCTGTAAATAAAATGAAGACTCTAAAGAAGCAGTTCTTGAAGTTGCATGACAGCAACTGTAAAAAGAATGGGGTGGACAGAAAAAAATTTAATTTCTAATGACATACATATACATTTGCAGGGATTTCCCGGGATCAGTGTGAATGGGGCTGTCCCGGGTCGATCCCAGGTCTAAGTGCAGTCTGAAAGTGGTCAATCCCGGGATGCGTCTTGGAACACATTCCCGGGTGTGACCCGGCCCTGTCAGTCTGAAAGGGGTATTAGTTATTACAGGCATTGTTCAAGTCTTGGCACCAGTTATCAGGGTTCTGCAACCTGCCAGCTATTAAGGAACTACACATCCTAGCATTTCCTGCCACAGTTTTGTTGTTAGTAAATGTGTCATGCTGAGATATGTAGTTCCATAGCAGCTGGGGTGCCACAGGTTGCTTACTCCTAAATGAGTTCATGGTCACATGTACTGTACAGTTCTATACTATACAGGCAGTAAGTCATACTTACCTACCTGACCCTCTCCATGAGGGAGAATATGCTGTTCCTGGACTTACCTGGTAATGTATGATTGCCATCACCTGTGGTGAAACACCTTTCTTATCAATTAACTAGCTCACCACAGGTGATGGTAATCATACATTACCAGGAAAGTCCAGGAACAGCATTTTCTCCCTCATGGAGAGGGTCAGGTATGCAGTAAGTGGGTGCATGTATCGTACTAATTCCTGGCTTCAAGTAGTAGATCACAAGTACTGTGCCAGATCTTTCT
This sequence comes from Pseudophryne corroboree, assembly GCF_028390025.1. NCBI lineage: Eukaryota > Metazoa > Chordata > Amphibia > Anura > Myobatrachidae > Pseudophryne > Pseudophryne corroboree. Next base: position 640,239,872 of record NC_086445.1, on the reverse strand, counting down.
ACTGGCAATTGATGACCACAGACTCCAAAGCAGTTCTTGGAGTCGGGTACTATGCTACTTTCCGACTCATAGGGGTCAATTATATTCTCCGACAGTTGAATAGCGCCGGGAATTAGCTCCCGACGCTATTCAATTCAGCTCCAGTTAAGTCGGCGATGGCCCGTTTTCGACGACTAAACAGGTTGAATTGTCGGGAGAACCGTCATTCTCCGACTTAACTCCCCGGCGCGAGGCTGATTCCCGACAGAATCAGCCTCGCACCGGCCGCGAGGCAGCACTTTTGTCGGGTTTCTTCTCTCATCCCCCGGGGATGAGAGAAGAATTCCCGACAATTGAGGGTCACTCGTCGCTGTATTGAATAGCGCCAGTAGCAAACTCCCGGCGCTATTCAACTGTCGGAGAATAGAATTGACCCCATAGAGGTAGAAACTACCAGAGAATAACATTGGATTCAGTTAGGTGCCTGTTTTTTTTTGCTGGAATTTTTTTTTACCTGTTTTCATGCAAAAACACACTAGATCCAGTATAGGTTCCCGGATCCATGTGTTTTTGATACCGCGGTCTTGAAAAATGGCACTTATCTCGGATTTTGTTTCCCCTACCTCTGGCCAGGTGAAACACAAAACTAAATCCCTGATAATGCCGGCTAATGGCGTCAATTGAATTACCTCCTGGGGATCGATTAGCAACGGTAATTTACAGCGGCTAATCCCCTTTCCCCCTTCCCACACACGCACACGCACACACTCACACACTGTTATTAGATTTGTAAATAATTTTCAAATAGAAAAACTCTGCTTGACTTTTGTAGTTTACTACATGGAAAAATCTATTAAGCCCAATACACGCTAAACTAGTCCCTGTCGACGCTGATATTGGCGGCAGCGGGGTGCTGGCATCGGCAAGTGCATACACACTTTCCGATGCCAGTGGGGAAGGGAGTGAAGTCAGGAGGAACAACACCCATGCTGCAGCTGTCGTTAACGAGGACCTCCTTCGTCTGTACATGGTCAGACGAGAGAGGGGTCGTTAACGATGCGCAGGAACGTGCATCGTTAATGACATTGAGTGTACACACTAAACAAGATTGTAAAAGATCTCGCTCAGATTGGCCCTTCTGAGCGATAGCTTTTACTTTCTCGTGTAGTGTGTATGGGCCTTAAATGATAATGGGGCTGATGTATTAAAAATTTAATAAGTGACAAAAAATGTTGAAAGTTATTGTGACTTTTTTTTCTCATACGTCCTAGAGGATGCTGAGGTCCACTTCATGACCATGGGGTATAGACGGTTCTGCAGGAGCCATGGGCACTCTTAAGACTTTTCAATGGGTGTGAACTGGCTCCTCCCTCTATGCTCCCTCTATGTGCCCAGGCAGACTGGATGCACTCTGAGGAGCTCTACTGAGTTTCTCTGAAGAGACTTATGTTAGGTTTTTTATTTTCAGGGAGAACTGCTGGCAACAGACTCCCTGCTTCGTGGGACTGAGGGGGTAGAAGTAGGAACCAACTTCCTGAAGAGTTTCATGGCTCTGCTTCTGGCTGACAGGACACCATTAGCTCCTGAAGGGAACTGAACGCTAGCCGTGTCTAGATGCTCACTCCCACGGCACGCCGTCACCCCCCTCACAGAGCCAGAAGACAGGTGAGTGTAAGAAGACAGATCTTCAATAAAGTAAAGTGACGGCTGAGGTACCGCTCGGCTGGCGGGAGCGTAGCGCGCCATTGCTGGCCACACATACACAGGCACTGCAGGGTGCAGGGAGCTTGGGGGGGGGGGGTGCCCTGGGCAGCAAATAACCTCGTAAACTGGATAAAAGGGGGCATAAGATGCCAAGGCACAGCCTAACCCCGCCAGTATAAATATTATGTGAAAAAAAATCTCTGAGGAGAAACGCGCCATTGTGGGGGCGGAGCTTCCTCCTCAGGCAGCCAGCACACTGTTCAGGGCCATTTTCTCTCATTCACAGACTGCAGAGAAGACGCTGGTCCTCCTCCACTTCTGAACAAGTATCGGGGTGAAAAAAGGGGGGCCTGGGTGCTAAATCATATTGTTCATAATATAATAGCGCTTAAAGGTTTCTGTGTACGGGGTACGCGACATGGGGATTTTGTCTCTGTGTACGAAGTACGTGGCACGGGGATTTTTTCTTTGGCGCTGGGTTGTGAACTGGCTGCTCCTAAACTGTGTCCCTCGGACAGATTTTATTGTGGGTCTGTCCCCTATAAGTCCCAGTGTGTCTGTGAGTGTGTGTTTTACACGTGTGTGTGACCTGTCTGAGGCAGGGAGTTCCTCCCCGGAGGAAGGCATTTTAGGGACACAGAGTTGTAATGTGGCGGCGCTGCCGGCACACAAGAGTCTGCATGGGTGAAAGAAATACGTGATAGTATGCATCATATCAATAGGAGATTAGGTGAGGCTGAATCTCATGCTGAGTGCTGGAAAAAATCTGTGGAAGATGTGATTTTTCAGGGCTCTGTTCTTCCATCCGCAGGCGACCCCTCTGGGTCACATAAGAGACCATTTGTGAATATTGTGAATCCTGATATGGACACTGATTCTTGTGTCGACGATAGTGACTCCAGAGAAATAGATCATAAATTGGAAAAAAATATACAATATATGATTGTATCTATAAGGGAAGTGCTGGAAGTCACGGAAGCCACTCCTGTACCTCAGGAGAAGGTTTATTTCTATAAAGAAAAGAAATCCAAGGTCACCTTCCCTCCTTCCCACGGGCTTAATACTCTCTTTGAAGGGATGTGGGTGAATCCCAAAAAGGAAATTTTGTATTCCCAAGAGAATTCAGATAGCTTATCCTTTCCCAGTGGAGGACAGGAAAAAATGGGAGACACCCCCTGTGTTAGACAGTGCACTGTCCAGGTTGATAAAGAAGGTAATTCTCCCTTCACTAAAAGAGCCGGCAGACCGAAAGATGGAAACTACATTGATATCCATTTATGTTGCCAATGATATGCTGCTCAGGCCCACTATTGCTTGCGCGTGGGTGAGTCGCGCTGTTGAAAAATGGTCAGAAAGCGTGTCATCAGAAATTGACACAATTGATAAAGATGAGATACTCCTTAAGTTAGGGAATATCAAAGGCGCTGCCGCATACATGCTAGAAGCAATGAAAGATATTGGACTCTTGAGTTCACAAGCCGCTACCATTGCAGTATCGGCTCGGCGGGCGTTGTGGATTCGCCAATGGAACGCGGATGCAGATTCCAAAAGAAATATGGAGGCTCTCCCATATAAAGGTGAGGCCTTATTTGGCGATGGACTGGATGCATTAGTCTCGGCGGCTACTGCAGGTAAGTCAACATTTTTGCCCTCTGCGCCTGCACCGGCAAAGAAGACATATCACCCACACATGCAGTCCTTTCGGCCCAATAAATACAAAAAAGCAAGAGGTTCCCCCTTCTTTGCAGGAAGGGGAAAGGGAAAGAAGTCCGCAGCGACTTCAGGGTCCCAGGAGCAGAAGTCTACCCCTACTTCTGCCAAATCTTCAGCGTGACGCTGGGGCTCCTTTGCGGGAGGGCGCTCGGGTGGGGGGCACGTCTCAAACTGTTCAGCCAAGGTTGGATTCTGTCTGGCCTGGATCCCTGGATGTTGCAAGTAGTGTCCCAGGGATACAAGCTGGAGTTTCAAGGCGTTCCCCCATGCCGATTTTTCAAATTGACCTTGCCAGCTTCTCTTCCGGAAAGGGAAGCAGTAACAGCGGCAATCCAAAAATTATGTCAGGATCAGGTCATAGTCCTGGTACCTTTGTCACAACAAGGAGAAGGTTTTTATTCAAGTCTTTTTGTAGTTACAAAGCTGGACGGCTCGGTCAGACCAATCCTAAACCTAAAAAATCTGAATCTCTACTTGAAACGATTCAAGTTCAAAATGGAATCAATGAGGGCAGTGATTTCCAGTCTGGAGGAGGGGGGACTACATGGTGTCTGTAGACATAAAGGATGCTTACCTGCATGTTCCCATTTATCCTCCTCACCAGGCTTATCTGAGATTCGCGGTTCAGGATTGCCATTACCAATTCCAAACGTTGCCTTTCGGTCTCTCCACGGCGCCGAGGGTATTCACCAAGGTGATGGCGGAGATGATGGTTCTCCTGCATCAGAAAGGAGTTCATATAATTCCTTATCTAGACGATCTCCTGATAAAGGCGAGATCCAGGGAGCAGTTGTTACAAAACATCACACTCTCCCTGTCAATACTCCAACAACACGGTTGGATCATAAATTATCCAAAGTCACAGTTGGAACCGACGACAAGATTGTCTTTTCTTGGGATGATTCTGGACACAGAAGTTCAGAGTTTTTCTTCCGGTGGAAAAGGCTCTGGAAATCCAGAAAATGATAAAACAAATATTGAAACCATCAAGTGTGTCGATCCATCAGTGCATTTGGTTGTTGAGGAAGATGGTGGCGGCCTACGAAGTCATACAGTTTGGCAGGTTCCATGCCAGAGTATTCCAGTGGGACCTGTTGGACAATTGGTCGGGATCCCACCTTCACATGCACCGGAAGATAATCCTGTCGTCAAAAGCCAGGATTTTTCTCCTGTGGTGACTACACAGTTCTCACCTACTAGAGGGACGCAGGTTCGGGATTCAGGACTGGCTCCTGGTAACCACGGATGCAAGTCTCCGAGGCTGGGGAGCTGTCACTCAGGGAGAAAGCTTCCAGGGAAAATGGTCAAGTCAGGAAGCCTGCCTTCATATAAACGTGCTGGAATTGAGAGCCATTTACAACAGCCTTCAACAAGCGGTACATCTTCAAGATCATCCTGTGCAGATCCAGTCGGACAATGTAACCGCAGTCGCGTACATAAACAGGCAGGGCGGAACGAAAAGCAGAGCGGCAATGGCAGAGGTGACGAAGATCCACGTCTGGGCAGAAAGACATGTAAAGGCTCTGTCGGCAATTTTCATTCCGGGAGTAGACAACTGGGAAGCAGACTTCCTCAGCAGACACGATCTCAATCCAGGAGAGTGGGGCCTCCACCAAGATGTCTTCACAGAGGTGACAAGTCTTTGGGGAGTTCCTCAAGTAGACATGATGGCATCTCGTCTCAACAAGAAGCTTCAGAAATATTGTTCCAGGTTGAGAGACCCTCAAGCAATATCAGTGGATGCGCTGGTGGCCCAGTGGGTGTTCCGGTCGGTGCATGTTTTCCCTCCACTTCCGCTGATCCCAAAAGTGCTCAGGATCATAAGAAGAACAAGAGTTCGAGCAATCTTCATTGCCCCAGACTAACCAAGGAGGGCTTGGTACCCAGATCTTCAGGAGTTGCTCATAGAAGATCCTCGGCCTCATCCTCTTTGCGAGGACCTGCTGCAGCAGGGGCCGTGCGTATATCAAGACTTACCGCAGCTACGTTTGACGGCATGGCTGTTGAATGCCGGATCCTAGCCCGAAAGGGTATTCCCAAGGAAGTCATCCCCACCCTTATTCAGGCCAGGAAAGGAGTAACGTAGAAACATTACCACAGTATATGGAGAAAATGTGTCTTAGTGTGAATCCAAGAAGGCTCCTACGGAAGAGTTTGAGTTGGGACGTTTTCTCCATTTTCTGCAGGCTGGTGTGGAGGCGGGCCTCCGATTGGGATCAATCAAGGTCCAGATTTCGGCCTTGTCAGTGTTCTTCCAATAACAATTGGCCTCTCTTCCAGAGGTTCAGACCTTCGTGAAAGGGGTTCTGCACATCCAGCCTCCAGTGGCACCATGGGACCTTAACGTGGTGTTGCAGTTCCTTCAGTCGGATTGGTTTGAGCCTCTACAAGAGATAGAGTTGAAGATTCTCACTTGGAAAGTGGTGATGCTTTTGGCATTGGCATCCGTACGGTCGGTGTCTGAATTGGGGGCCTTGTCTCACATGAGCCCTTACCTGATCTTCCATGAAGATAGGGCAGAGTTGAGGACTCGTCAACATTTTCTTCCGAAGGTGGTTTCATCTTTCCACATAAAGCAACCTATTGTGGTGCCAGTAGTTACTGACACGTTCACGGTAGAGATGAGCGGGTTCGGTATCTCGGAAACCGAACCCCCCCGAACTTCACCCTTTTTACACGGGTCCGAGGCAGGTTCGAACCTTCCCGCCTTGCTCGGCTAACCCGAGCGCGCCCGAACGTCGTCATCCCGCTGTCGGATTCTCGCGAGATTCGGATTCTATATAAGCAGCCGCGCGTCGCCGCCATTTTCACTCGTGCATTGGAGATGATAGGGAGAGGACGTGGCTGGCATCCTCTCCGTTTATTGTTGAAGTTGATTGCTTTATTGCTTAATTGTGGGGAGGACTGGGGAGCAGCTGTTAGGAGGAGTACAGTGCAGAGTTTTGCTGATAAGTGACCACCAGTTTTTATCCGTTCTCTGCCTGAAAAAAACGCTCCATACCATATCTGTGCTCAGTGTGCTGCATAATATATCTGTGCTGAGTGCTCATACTGCTTAATTGTGGGGACTGGGGAGCAGCTGTATTATATAGCAGGAGTACAGTGCAGAGTTGTGCTGACAGTGACCACCAGTATACGTTGTCTGCCTGAAAAACACTCCATATCTGTGCTCAGTGTGCTGCTTTATTGTGGGGACTGGGGACCACCAGTATAATTAATATTATATAGGAGGAGTACAGTGCAGAGTGCACTGCTGTACCTACCTCTGTGTCGTCATCCATTAAGTATACTATCCATCTACATTTTATACCTGTGGTGCATTTTAGTTTTGCAGTTTGCTGACACAGTGACCACCAGTATACTATATATAGCAGTACGGTAGGCCACTGCTGTACCTACCTCTGTGTCGTCAAGTATACTATCCATCCATACCTGTGGTGCATTTCAGTTGTGCGCAGTAAATATAGTAGTAGGCCATTGCTATTGATACTGGCATATAATTCCACACATTAAAAAATGGAGAACAAAAATGTGGAGGTTAAAATAGGGAAAGATCAAGATCCACTTCCACCTCGTGCTGAAGCTGCTGCCACTAGTCATGGCCGAGACTATGAAATGCCATCAACGTCGTCTGCCAAGGCCGATGCCCAATGTCATAGTAGAGAGCATGTAAAATCCAAAACACAAAAGTTCAGTAAAATGACCCAAAAATCAAAATTAAATGCGTCTGAGGAGAAGCGTAAACTTGCCAATATGCCATTTACGACACGGAGTGGCAAGGAAAGGCTGAGGCCCTGGCCTATGTTCATGGCTAGTGGTTCAGCTTCACATGAGGATGGAAGCACTCATCCTCTCGCTAGAAAAAAAGAAAAGACTTAAGCTGGCAAAAGCACAGCAAAGAACTGTGCGTTCTTCTAAATCACAAATCCCCAAGGAGAGTCCAATTGTGTCAGTTGCGATGCCTGACCTTCCCAACACTGGACGGGAAGAGCTTGTGCCTTCCACCATTTGCACGCCCTCTGCAAGTGCTGGAAGGAGCACCCGCAGTCCAGTTCCTGATAGTCAAATTGAAGATGTCACTGTTGAAGTACACCAGGATGAGGATATGGGTGTTGCTGGTGCTGGGGAGGAAATTGACAAGGAGGATTCTGATGGTGAGGTGGTTTGTTTAAGTCAGGCACCCGGGGATACACCTGTTGTCCGTGGGACGAATATGGCCATTGACATGCCTGGTCAAAATACAAAAAAAATCAGCTCTTCGGTGTGGAATTATTTCAACACAAATGCGGACAACAGGTGTCAAGCCGTGTGTTGCCTTTGTCAAGCTGTAATAAGTAGGGGTAAGGACGTTAACCACCTCGGAACATCCTCCCTTATACGTCACCTGCAGCGCATTCATCATAAGTCAGTGACAAGTTCAAAAACTTTGGGTGACAGCGGAAGCAGTCCACTGACCACTAAATCCCTTCCTCTTGTAACCAAGCTCCTGCAAACCACACCACCAACTCCCTCAGTGTCAATTTCCTCCTTACCCAGGAAAGCCAATAGTCCTGCAGGCCATGTCACTGTCAAGTCTGACGAGTCCTCTCCTGCCTGGGATTCCTCCGATGCATCCTTGAGTGTAACGCCTACTGCTGCTGGCGCTGCTGTTGTTGCTGCTGGGAGTCGATCGTCATCCAAGAGGGGAAGTCGGAAGACCACTTGTACTACTTCCAGTAAGCAATTGACTGTCCAACAGTCCTTTGCGAGGAAGATGAAATATCACAGCAGTCATCCTGCTGCAAAGCAGATAACTCAGGCCTTGGCAGCCTGGGCGGTGACAAACATGGTTCCGGTATCCATCGTTAATTCAGAGGCAACTAGAGACTTGATTGAGGTACTGTGTCCCCGGTACCAAATACCATCTAGGTTCCATTTCTCTAGGCAGGCGATACCGAAAATGTACACAGACCTCAGAAAAAGACTCACCAGTGTCCTAAAAAATGCAGTTGTACCCAATGTCCACTTAACCACGGACAAGTGAAGCAGGGCAGACTCAGGACTATATGACTGTGACAGCCCACTGGGTAGATGTATTGCCTCCCGCAGCAAGAACAGCAGCGGCGGCACCAGTAGCAGCATCTCGCAAACGCCAACTCGTTCCTAGGCAGGCTACGCTTTGTATCACCGCTTTCCATAAGAGGCACACAGCTGACAACCTCTTACGGGAACTGAGGAAGATCATCGCAGAATGGCTTACCCCAATTGGACTCTCCTGGGGATTTGTGACATCGGACAACGCCAGCAATATTGTGCGTGCATTACATCTGGGCAAATTCCAGCACGTCCCATGTTTTGCACATTCATTGAATTTGGTGGTGCAGAATTATTTAAAAAACGACAGGGGCGTGCAAGAGATGCTGTCAGTGGCCCGAAGAATTGCGGGCCACTTTCGGCATTCAGGCACCGCGTACAGAAGACTGGAGCACCACCAAACATTCCTGAACCTGCCCTGCCATCATCTGAAGCAAGAGGTGGTAACGAGGTGGAATTCAACCCTCTATATGCTTCAGAGGATGGAGGAGCAGCAAAAGGCCATTCAAGCCTATACATCTGCCCACGATATAGGCAAAGGAGGGGGAATGCACCTGACTCAAGCGCAGTGGAGAATGATTTCAACGTTGTGCAAGGTTCTGCAACCCTTTGAACTTGCCACACCTGAAGTCAGTTCAGACACTGCCAGCCTGAGTCGGGTCATTCCCCTCATCAGGCTTTTGCAGAAGAAGCTGGAGACATTGAAGGAGGAGCTAAAACAGAGCGATTCCGCTAGGCATGTGGGACTTGTGGATGGAGCCCTTAATTCGCTTAACCAGGATTCACGGGTGGTCAATCTGTTGAAATCAGAGCACTACATTTTGGCCACCGTGCTCGATCCTAGATTTAAAACCTACGCTGTATCTCTCTTTCCGGCAGACACAAGTCTGCAGAGGTTCAAAGACCTGCTGGTGAGAAAATTGTCAAGTCAAGCGGAACGTGACCCGTCAACATCTCCTCCTTCACATTCTCCCGCAACTGGGGGTGCGAGGAAAAGGCTAAGAATTCCGAGCCCACCCGCTGGCGGTGATGCAGGGCAGTCTGGAGCGAGTGCTGACATCTGGTCCGGACTGAAGGACCTGCCAATGATTACTGACATGTCGTCTACTGTCACTGCATATGATTCTCTCACCATGGAAAGAATGGTGGAGGATTATATGAGTGACCGCATCCAAGTAGGCACGTCAGACAGTCCGTACGTATACTGGCAGGAAAAAGAGGCAATTTGGAGGCCCTTGCACAAACTGGCTTTATTCTACCTTAGTTGCCCTCCCTCCAGTGTGTACTCCGAAAGAGTGTTTAGTGCAGCCGCTCACCTTGTCAGCAATCGGCGTACGAGGTTACTTCCAGAAAATGTGGAGAAGATGATGTTCATCAAAATGAATTATAATCAATTCCTCCGTGGAGACATTCACCAGCAGCAATTGCCTCCAGAAAGTACACGGGGACCTGAGATGGTGGATTCCAGTGGGGACGAATTAATAATCTGTGAGGAGGGGGATGTACACAGTGAAAGGGGTGAGGAATCGGAGGATGATGATGAGGTGGACATCTTGTCTCTGTAGAGCCAGTTTGTGCAAGGAGAGATTGACTGGTTGGTTTGTGCCCCCACCAAAAAAGAAGCAGTCATTTCAGTCACAGTCGTGTGGCAGACCCTGTCGCTGAAATGATGGGTTCGTTAAAGTGTGCATGTCCTGTTTTATACAACATAAGGGTGGGTGGGAGGGCCCAAGGACAATTCCATCTTGCACCTCTTTTTTTCTTTCATTTCTCTAACGTCCTAGTGGATGCTGGGGACTCCGTCAGGACCATGGGGAATAGCGGGCTCCGCAGGAGACAGGGCACATCTAAAAAGCTTTTTAGGTCACATGGTGTGTACTGGCTCCTCCCCCCATGACCCTCCTCCAAGCCTCAGTTAGGTTTTTGTGCCCGTCCGAGAAGGGTGCAAACTGGATGGCTCTCTTAAGGAGCTGTTTAGTAAAGTTTTTTTTTTAGGTTTCTAATCAGTGATTCCTGCTGGCGACAGGATCACTGCAACGAGGGACTTAGGGGAGAGATCTCCAACTCACCTGCGTGCAGGATGGATTGGGATCTTAGGCTACTGGACACTGAGCTCCAGAGGGAGTCGGAACACAGGTCAGCCTGGGGTTCGTCCCGGAGCCGCGCCGCCGATCCCCCTTACAGACGCTGAAGAAAGACGGCGGAACGGAGGTCCGGAAACAGGCGGCAGAAGACTTCACAGTCTTCAGAGAGGTAGCGCACAGCACTGCAGCTGTGCGCCATTGTTGCTACACGGCTCACTGACACGGTCACGGAGGGTGCAGGGCGCTGCTGGGGGCGCCCTGGGCAGCAATATAAATACCTATTTGGCAAATAAATACATCACATATAGCCATTAAGGCTATATGTATGTATTTAACCCAGGCCAGTTTTCCTAATAACCGGGAGAAAAGCCCGCCGTGAAAGGGGCAGAGCTTATTCTCCTCAGCACTCAGCGCCATTTTCCTGACCAGCTCCGCTGGTGAGGAAGGCTCCCACTCTCCCCTGCACTACAGAAACAGGGTTAAAGAGAAGGGGGGCATAAATTGGCGATATAATTATATATTAAGAGCCCATATATAGAAACAACACCTTCTAGGGTTGTTATATACATTATGGCGCTTTTGGTGTGTGCTGGCAAACTCTCCCTCTGTCTCCCCAAAGGGCTAGTGGGTCCTGTCCTCTATCAGAGCATTCCCTGTATGTGTGTGCTGTAGGTCGGTACGTGTGTGTCGACATGTATGAGGAAAATGTTGGTGAGGAGACGGAGAAAATTGCCTGTAATGGTGATGTCACTCTCTAGGGAGTCGACACCAGAATGGATGGCTTACTTATGGAATTACGTGATAATGTCAACACGCTGCAAGCCGGTTGACGACATGAGACAGCCGGCGGACAAATTAGTATCGGTCCAGGCGTCTCAGACACCGTCAGGGGCTTGTAAAAACGCCCATTTACCTCAGTCGGTCGACAGACACTGACACGGACACTGACCCCAGTGTCGACGGTGAAGAAACAAACGTATTTTTCCTTTAGGGCCACAAGTTACATGTTAAGGGCAATGAAGGAGGTGTTACGTATTTCTGATACCACAAGTACCACAAATAAGGGTATTTTGTAGGGTGGGAATAAACTACTTGTAGTTTTGCCTAAATCAGATAAATTAAATGAAGTGTGTGATGATACGTGGGGTTCCTCCGACAGAAAGTTATGGGCGGTATACCCTTTTTCCCGCCAGTAGTAAGGGCGAGTTGGAAAACACACCTTAGGGTGGACAAGGCGCTCACACGCTTATAAAAAACATGGCGTTACCGTTTCCAGATACGGCCGCCCTCAAGGAGCCAGCTGATAGGAAGCTGGAAAATATCATAACAGTATATACACACATACTGGTGTTATACTACGACCAGCAATCGCCTCAGCCTGGATGTGCAGCGCTGAGGGGGCTTGGTCGGATTTCCTGACTGAAAATTTTGATACCCTTGACAGGGACAGGATTTTATTGTCTATAGAGCATTTTAAGGATGCATTTCTATATATGTGTGATGCGCAGAGGCATATTTGCATTCTGGCATCAAGAGTAAATGTGATGTACATATCTGCCAGACGAAGACACGACAGTGGTCAGGTGAGGCAGATTCCAGACGGCATATGGAAGTATTGCCGTATAAAGGGGCGGTCCATTGGACCTGGTGGCCATGGCAACAGCTGAAAAATCCACCTTTTGTTACCCCGAGTCACATATTGGCAGAAAAGGACACAGTCTTTTCAGTCTCAGTCCTTTCGTCCCCATACGGGCAGGCGGGCGAAGGCCAGTCATATCTGCCCAGGGGGAGAGGAAAGGGAAGAAGACTGCAGCAAGCAGCTCATTCCCAGGAACAGAAGCTCCTCACGGCTTCTGCCAAGTCCGCAGCATAACGCTGGGGCCGTACAAGCGGACTCAGGTGCGGTAGGGGGTCATCTCAAGAGTTTCAGCAACACTCGCAAGGGAACTCCGGGATCCTACATGTAATATCCCAGGTGTACATTGGAAATTCGAGACGTCTCCCCCTCACACAATTCACAGGCTGTATTCCCAGCAGGTGATAATCAAAGTACCCTTCTTACAACAAGGAAGGGGGTAGTATTCCACACTATATTGTGGTACGGAAGCCAACCGGCTCGGTGAGATCTGAAATATTTGAACACTTACATACAAGCGTTCAAATCAAGATGGAGTCACTCGGAGCAGTGATAGCGAACCAGGAAGAAGGGGACGATATGATGTCACTGGATATCAGGGACGTTTACCTACAGGTCCAAATTTGCCCTTCTCACCAAGGGTACTTCAGGTTCCTGGTACAGAACTGTCACTATCAGTTCAGACGCTGCCGTTTGGATTGTCCACGGCGCCCCGGGTCTTTACCAAGGTAATGGCCGGAATGAGGATTTTTCTTAAAAGAAACATGGACGCTTTCCTGATAAGGGCAAGGTCCAGAGAACAGTTGGAGGTCGGAGTAGCACTATCTTAAGTAGTTCTACGACAGCACGAGTGGATTCTAAATATTCCAAAATCGCAGCTTTTTCCGACGACACGTCTACTGTTCCTAGGGAAGATTCTGGACACAGTCCAGAAAAACGTGTTTCTCCCAGTGGAGAAAACCAGGGAGTTATCCGAGCTAATCGGGATCCTCCTAAAACCAGGAAAAGTGTCAGTGCATCATTGCACAAGAGTCCTGGCAAAAATGGTGGCTTATTAAGAAGCAATTCCATTCGGCAGATTTCCCGCAAGAACTCTTCAGTGGGATCTGCTGGACAAATGGTCCGGATCGCATCCTCAGATGCATCAGCGGATAACCCTATATCCAAGGAAAAGGGTGTCTCTCCTGTGGTGATTACAGAGTGCTCATCTTCTAGAGGGCCGCAGATTCGGCATTCAGGATTGGATGCCGGTGACCACGGAGGCCAGCCTGAGAGGCTGGGGAACAGTCACACAGGGAAAAAATTTCCAGGGAAGTGTGATTAAGTCTGGAGAATTCTCTCCGCATAAATAAGCTTAGAGCAAATTTATAATGCTCTAAACTTAGCTAGACCTCTGCTTCAAGGTCAGCCGGTATTGATCCAGTGGGATAACATCACGGCAGTCGCCCACGTAAACAGAAGGGCGGCACAAGAAGCAGGAGGGCAGTGAAAACTGCAAGGATTTTTCGCTAGGCGGAAAATCATGTGATCGCACTGTCAGCAGTGTTCTTTCCGGGAGTGGACGACTGGGAAGCAGACTTCCTCAGCAGGCATGACCTCCACCCGGGAGAGTGGAAACTTCATAGGGAAGTTTTTCAACATGATTGTGGACCGTTGGCAAATACCAAAGGTGGACATGATGGCGTCCCGCCCGAACAAAAAACGGGACAGGTATTCCGCCAGGTCATGAGACCTTCAGGCGATAGCTGTGGATGTTCTGGTAACACCGTGGGTGTACCAGTCTGTGTATGTGTTCCCTCCTCTGTTTCTCATAACCAGGGTATTGAGAATTATAAGACATAGAGGAGTATGAACTATACTAGTGGCTCCGGATTGGCCAAGAGGGACTTGGTACCCGGAACTTCAAGAAATGCTCACAGAGGACTAAGGGCCTGGGGAGCTAAGAAGGGACTTGATTCAGCAAGTACCATGTCTATTCCAAGACTTACCGTGGCTGCGTTTGACGGCATGGCGGTTGAATGCCGGATCCTGAGGGGAAAAGGCATTCCATAAGAGGTCATACCTACCTTGGTCAAAGCCAGGAAGGAGGTGACCGCACAACGTCATCACCACATGTGGTGAAAATATGTTGCGTGGGTGAGGCCAGGAAGGCTCCACGACGAAAATTCAACTAGGTCGATTTCTACACTTCCTGAAAACAGGAGTGTTTTGGACCTCAAATTGGGGTTCATTAACATTTAAATTTCGGCCCTGTAGATTTTCTTCCAGAAAGAATTGACTTCAGTTCCTGAAGTCCAGATTGTAAAGGATGTATTGCATATACAGCTTTTTTGTGCCCCTAGGGGCACCGTGAGATCTCAACATAGTGTTGGGATTTCTTAAAATCATATTGGTTTGAACCGCTCAAATCTGTGGATTTGAAATATCTCACATGGAAAGTGACCATGCTGTTGACAAATATCTCACATGGGAAGTGACCATGTTGTTAGCCCTGGCCTCGGCCAGGCGATTGTCAGAATGGGCGGCTTTGTCTTACAAAAGCCCATATTAAAATTTTCCATTTGAACAGGACAGAACTGGGACTCGTCTCCAGTTTCTTCATAAAGGGGTGTCAGCGTTTTCACCTGAAACAACCTCTTGTGGTGCCTGCGGCTACTAGGGACTTGGAGGACTCCAAGTTACTAGACGTGGTCAGGGCCCTAAAAATATATATATATATATTATATATATATATATATATATATATATATATATATATATATATATATATATATATATATATATATATATATAATATAATATATAGTTAGGACGGCTGGAGTCAGAAAGTCTGACTTGCTGTTTATACTGTATACACCCAACAAGCTGGGTGCTCATGCTTCTAAGCAGTCTATTGCACGCTGGATTTGTAGTACAATTCAGCTTGCACATTCTGTGGCAGGCCTGCCACAGACGAAATATGTAGATGCCCATTCCACAAGGAAGGTGGGCTCATCCTGGGCGGCTGCCCGAGGAGTCTCGGCATTACAACTTTGCCGAGCAGCTACGTGGTCAGGGGAGAACACGTTTGTAAAATTTTACAAATTTTGATACTCTGGCTAAGGAGGACCTGGAGTTCTCTCATTCGGTGCTGCAGAGTCATCCGCACTCTCCCGCCCGTTTGGGAGCTTTGGTATAATCCCCATGGTCCTGACGGAGTCCCCAGCATCCACTAGGACGTTAGAGAAAATAAGAATTTACTTACCGATAATTCTATTTCTCGTAGTCCGTAGTGGATGCTGGGCGCCCATCCCAAGTGCGGATTGTCTGCAATGCTTGTACATAGTTATTGTTACAAAAATCGGGTTATTACTATTGTTGTGAGCCATCTTTTCGGAGGCTACTTCGTTTTGTTATCATACTGTTAACTGGGTTCAGATCACAGGTTGTACGGTGTGATTGGTGTGGCTGGTATGAGTCTTACCCGGGATTCAAGATCCTTCCTTATTGTGTACGCTCGTCCGGGCACAGTACCTAACTGAGGCTTGGAGGAGGGTCATGGGGGGAGGAGCCAGTACACACCATGTGACCTAAAAAGCTTTTTAGATGTGCCCTGTCTCCTGCGGAGCCCGCTATTCCCCATGGTCCTGACGGAGTCCCCAGCATCCACTACGGACTACGAGAAATAGAATTATCGGTAAGTAAATTCTTATTTTTTCTTTGCATCATGTGCTGTTTGGGGACAATTTTTTGGAAGTGCCATCCTGCCTGACACTGCAGTGCCACTCCTAGATGGGCCAGGTGTTTGTGTCGGCCACTTGTGTCGCTTAGCTTAGCCATCCAGCGACCTCGGTGCAAATTGTAGGACTAAAAATAATATTGTGAGGTGTTCAGAATAGACTGGAAATGAGTGGAAATTATGGTAATTGAGGTTAATAATACTATGGGATCAAAATGACCCCCAAATTCTATGATTTAAGCTGTTTTTTTAGGGTTTTTTGAAAAAAACACCCGAATCCAAAACACACCCGAATCCGACAAAAAAATTTCGGTGAGGTTTTGCCAAAATGCGTCCGAATCCAAAACACGGGCGCGGAACCGAATCCAAAACCAAAACACAAAACCCGAAAAATGTCCGGTGCACATCACTAGTTCACGGAGTCAAAGTGTGTAGATGTGGTTAGGGCTTTGAAGATTTATGTCGCTAGAAAAGCTCGAATACGGAAAACAGAGTCTTTGTCCTGTATGCTCCCAGCAAGATTGTGTGTCCTGCTTCCAAGCAGACTATTGCGCATTGGATCAGAAGTACGTTTCAGCACGCTCATACTACGGCTGGATTGCCGTTACCGACGTCGGTGAAGGCCCATTCCACTAGGAAGGTGGGCTTATCCTGGGCGGCTGCCTGGGGGGTCTTGGCATTGCAAATTTGCCGAGCAGCTACTTGGTCGGGGTCAAACACATTTGCAAAATTCTACAAGTTTGACACCTTGGCCGATGAAGACCTCAAGTTCGGTCAATCGGTGCTGCAGGGTCATCCGCACTCTCCCGCCCGTACTGGAGCTTTGGTATAAACCCCATGGTCATGGAGTGGACCCCAGCATCCTCTAGGACGTATGAGAAAACAGGATTTTGATACCTACCGGTAAATCCTTTTCTCCTAGTCCGTAGAGGATGCTGGGCGCCCGTCCCAGTGCGTACTTTACCTGCTGTTTTGTT
This sequence comes from Pseudophryne corroboree, assembly GCF_028390025.1. NCBI lineage: Eukaryota > Metazoa > Chordata > Amphibia > Anura > Myobatrachidae > Pseudophryne > Pseudophryne corroboree. The sequence goes on along the minus strand of NC_086445.1, from coordinate 640,222,988 downwards.
CAGTTAGTTACACAAGTTGTGTCACATTTTTTTTTTTTTTCCCCCAGCATCATCTTGTAAATGGTTCATGCCTGTTGGCGTGTGTTATATTGAATGCCAGGTTGTGCGGCATGGTTGAGGTGTGAGCTGGTATGATTCTCACCGTTAGTATAAATGTAAATCCTTTCCTCGAAATGTCCGTCTCCCTGGGCACAGTTCCAGTAACTGAGGTCTGGAGGAGAGGCATAGAGGGAGGAGCCAGTTCACACCCTTGAAAAGTCTTAAAGTGCCCATGGCTCCTGCGGAACAGTCTATACCCCATGGTCATGAAATGGACCCCAGTATCCTCTACGGACCAGGAGAAAAGGATTTACCGGTAGGTATTAAAATCCTGTTTTTGTAATTGAGGACCTATGCATTGCAATCCTTTCTTTTAACATCCGTATAGACTTGGCCACAAAGAGCTTTTTGCAAGGACAGATGATAGCATATGTGACATATCGCGTGTCACGTCTCATCTGATGTTTCAGATGGTATACAGTCCCCTGAGTTGGATGTTGAAAAGTGTTCCCAGTGAGCCATTCACGCAACCTTTACATTTGAATGCACCCTTTTTCAATTTCAACCAATGATCACTTTCTCGTGGAAGTGACTCTACACAAGAATTGTTGGGGCAGTGGGTAAGGAAAAAAATAATTAATTGGTGGGGCAGTGGTCGGAGACGCTGAGCGGTCAGCGGCTCAGCTAGAATGAAGCCGCTGCCGGGGAGGGATCCACCTGCCGGGGAGGTGAGCAATGTCACATTGTGTACATCACTTATCGCGGCTCCGTACACATGTACCGTGATGAGCGATGTCACAAGTGACATTGCTCACATTGAGCATGCTGCACGGGCGACCGCCAACCTGCAATCAACGAGCGTGAGTGCGCGCATCGTTGATTGCAGGACCATACCCACTAGACGATGTGAACGATATATCGTCACAATCGTCGGTATCTGCCATATTGGGCAAAATAATAGTTTAGTGTGTATGGCCCTTAAGTTTTCTGTGGACATATGTATTAACATGTTTGTGTATACTTACTGTACAAGTGCAGCTCTTGTGCCCTAGTGGTTAGATTACCTGACTTGGAAATTCAGCATTCCAGGTTTGATTCCCACACAGTCACGGATACAGGTGTATAATTAACTTCCCTCTAACATAATATATATTTCTCTAACGTCCTAGTGGATGCTGGGGACTCCGTCAGGACCATGGGGATTAGCGGCTCCGCAGGAGACAGGGCACAAAAATAAAGCTTTAGGATCAGGTGGTGTGCACTGGCTCCTCCCCCTATGACCCTCCTCCAAGCCTCAGTTAGGTTTTTGTGCCCGTCCGAGCAGGGTGCAATCTAGGTGGCTCTCCTAAAGAGCTGCTTAGAAAAAGTTTTTAGGTTTTTTATTTTCAGTGAGTCCTGCTGGCAACAGGCTCACTGCATCGAGGGACTTAGGGGAGAGAAGTCAACTCACCTGCGTGCAGGATGGATTGGCTTCTTAGGCTACTGGACACCATTAGCTCCAGAGGGATCGAACACAGGCCCAGCCATGGAGTCCGGTCCCGGAGCCGCGCCGCCGACCCCCCTTGCAGATGCCGAAGATGGAAGAGGTCCAGAAGCAGGCGGCAGAAGACTTTTCAGTCTTCCTGAGGTAGCGCACAGCACTGCAGCTGTGCGCCATTGTTGTCAGCACACTTCACACAGCGGTCACGGAGGGTGCAGGGCGCTGGGGGGCGCCCTGGGCAGCAATGTATAATACCTTTTTATGGCTAAAAAATACATCACATATAGCCCTTGAGGCTATATGGATGTATTTAACCCCTGCCAGATCTCACAAACTCCGGAGAAGAGCCCGCCGAAATAGGGGGCGGGGCTTATTCTCCTCAGCACACAGCGCCATTTTCCTGCTCAGCTCCGCTGTGAGGAAGGCTCCCAGGACTCTCCCCTGCACTGCACTACAGAAACAGGGTAAAACAGAGAGGGGGGGCACTTTTTTTGGCGATATTACTATATTTAAGCTGCTATAAGGATACAACACTTATATAGGGTTGTTCCCATATATATTATAGCGCTTGGGTGTGTGCTGGCAAACTCTCCCTCTGTCTCCCCAAAGGGCTAGTGGGGTCCTGTCTTCAATAGAGCATTCCCTGTGTGTCGGTACGTGTGTGTCGACATGTATGAGGACGATGTTGGTGTGGAGGCAGAGCAATTGCCGGTAATGGTGATGTCACCCCCCAGGGAGTCGACACCGGAATGGATGGCTTTGTTTATGGAATTACGTGATAATGTCAGCACATTACAAAAATCAGTTGACGACATGAGACGGCCGGAAAACCAGTTAGTACCTGCCCAGGCGTCTCAGACACCGTCAGGGGCTGTAAAACGCCCTTTACCTCAGTCGGTCGACACAGACCCAGACACGGACACTGAATCTAGTGTCGACGGTGAAGAAACAAACGTATTTTCCAGTAGGGCCACACGTTATATGATCACGGCAATGAAGGAGGCTTTGCATATCTCTGATACTACAAGTACCACAAAAAGGGGTATTATGTGGGGGGTGAAAAAACTACCTGTAGTTTTTCCTGAATCAGAGGAATTGAATGATGTATGTGATGAAGCGTGGGTTAACCCAGATAGAAAAGTGCTAATTTCAAAAAAGTTATTGGCATTATACCCTTTCCCGCCAGAGGTTAGGGCGCGCTGGGAAACACCCCCTAAGGTGGATAAGGCGCTCACACGCTTATCAAAACAAGTGGCGTTACCGTCTCCTGATACGGCCGCCCTCAAGGATCCAGCTGATAGGAGGCTGGAAACTACCCTAAAAAGTATATACACACATACTGGTGTTATACTGCGACCAGCCATCGCCTCAGCCTGGATGTGCAGTGCTGGGGTGGTCTGGTCGGATTCCCTGACTGAAAATATTGATACCCTGGATAGGGACAGTATTTTACAGACTTTAGAGCAATTAAAGGATGCTTTTCTTTATATGCGAGATGCTCAGAGGGATATTTGCACTCTGGCATCGAGAGTAAGTGCGATGTCCATATCTGCCAGAAGAAGTTTATGGACACGACAGTGGTCAGGTGATGTGGATTCCAAACGGCATATGGAATTATTTGGCGTCGGTCTATCGGATTTGGTGGCCACGGCAACTGCCGGGAAATCCACCTTTTTACCTCAGACCCCCTCCCAACAGTAAAAGACACCGTCTTTTCAGCCGCAGTCCTTTCGGTCCTATAAGAAGCGGGCAAAAGGACAGTCATATCTGCCCCGAGGCAGAGGAAAGGGTAAGAGAGGGCAGCAAGCAGCTCCTTCCCAGGAACAGAAGCCCTCCGCGGGTTCTGCAAAGCCCTCAGCATGACGCTGGGGCTTTACAAGCGGACTCAGGAACGGTGGGGGGTCGACTCAAGAATTTCAGCGCGCAGTGGGCTTGCTCACAGGTGGACCCCTGGATCCTGCAGGTAGTATCTCAGGGTTACAGGTTGGAATTCGAGAAGTCTCCCCCTCGCCGGTTCCTAAAGTCTGCTTTGCCAACGTCTCCCTCAGACAGGGCGACGGTATTGGAAGCCATTCACAAGCTGTTTTCTCAGCAGGTGATAGTCAAGGTACCCCTCCTACAACAGGAAAAGGGGTATTATTCCACGCTATTTGTGGTACCGAAGCCGGACGGCTCGGTAAGACCTATTCTAAATCTGAAATCTTTGAACCTGTACATACAAAAATTCAAGTTCAAGATGGAATCACTCAGAGCAGTGATAGCGAATCTGGAAGAAGGGGACTTTATGGTGTCCCTGGACATAAAAGATGCTTACCTGCATGTCCCAATTTGCCCTTCACATCAAGAGTACCTCAGGTTCGTGGTGCAAAACTGTCATTATCAGTTTCAGACGCTGCCGTTTGGATTGTCCACGGCACCTCAGGTCTTTACCAAGGTAATGGCCGAAATGATGATTCTTCTGCGAAGAAGAAGCGTATTAATTATCCCTTACTTGGACGATCTCCTGATAAGGGCAAGGTCCAGAGAACAGCTGGAGGACGGAGTAGCACTAACCCAAGTAGTGCTGCAACAACACGGGTGGATCCTGAATTTTCCAAAATCTCAGTTGACCCCGACAACACGTCTGCTGTTCCTGGGAATGATTCTGGACACTGTTCAGAAAAAGGTGTTTCTTCCGGAGGAGAAAGCCAAGGAGTTATCCGAACTGGTCAGGAACCTCCTAAAACCAGGAAAAGTGTCTGTGCATCAATGCACAAGAGTCCTGGGAAAGATGGTGGCTTCTTACGAAGCAATCCCATTCGGCAGATTCCACGCACGTACTTTTCAGTGGGATCTGCTGGACAAATGGTCCGGATCGCATCTGCAGATGCATCAGCGGATAACCTTATCGCCACGGACAAGGGTGTCTCTTCTGTGGTGGTTGCAGAGTGCTCATCTGTTAGAAGGCCGCAGATTCGGCATACAGGACTGGGTCCTGGTGACCACGGATGCCAGTCTGAGAGGCTGGGGAGCGGTCACACAGGGAAGAAACTTCCAGGGAGTATGGTCAAGCCTGGAGATGTCTCTTCACATAAATATACTGGAGCTAAGAGCGATTTACAATGCTCTAAGCCTGGCAAAACCCCTGCTTCAGGGTCAGCCGGTGTTGATCCAGTCAGACAACATCACGGCAGTCGCCCACGTAAACAGACAGGGCGGCACAAGAAGCAGGAGAGCAATGGCAGAAGCTGCAAGGATTCTTCGCTGGGCGGAAGATCATGTGATAGCACTGTCAGCAGTGTTCATTCCGGGAGTGGACAACTGGGAAGCAGACTTCCTCAGCAGACACGATCTACACCCGGGAGAGTGGGGACTTCATCCAGAAGTCTTCCACATGATTGTGAACCGTTGGGAAAAACCAAAGGTGGATATGATGGCGTCTCGCCTCAACAAAAAACTGGACAGGTATTGCGCCAGGTCAAGAGACCCTCAGGCAATAGCTGTGGACGCTCTGGTAACACCGTGGGTGTTCCAGTCAGTGTATGTGTTTCCTCCTCTGCCTCTCATACCCAAAGTACTGAGAATTATACGGCAAAGGGGAGTAAGAACGATACTCGTGGCTCCGGATTGGCCAAGAAGAACTTGGTACCCGGAACTTCAGGAGATGCTCACGGAAAATCCGTGGCCTCTACCTCTAAGACGGGACCTGATTCAGCAGGGACCGTGTCTATTCCAAGACTTACCGCGGCTGCATTTGACGGCGTGGCAGTTGAACGCCGAATTCTAAGGGAAAAAGGCATTCCAGAAGAGGTCATTCCTACACTGGTTAAAGCCAGGAGGGAGGTGACTGCACAACATTATCACCGCATTTGGAGAAAATATGTTGCGTGGTGTGAGGCCAGGAAGGCCCCCACGGAGGAATTTCAATTGGGTCGATTCCTACATTTCCTGCAAACAGGATTGTCTATGGGCCTCAAGTTGGGGTCCATTAAGGTTAAAATTTCGGCCCTGTCGATTTTCTTCCAGAAAGAATTGGCTTCAGTTCCTGAAGTCCAGACTTTTGTAAAAGGAGTACTACATATACAGCCCCCGGTTGTGCCCCCAGTGGCTCCGTGGGACCTTAATGTAGTTTTGGATTTTCTCAAATCCCATTGGTTTGAGCCACTCAAATCGGCGGATTTGAAATATCTTACATGGAAAGTAACCATGCTACTGGCCCTGGCTTCAGCCAGGAGAGTGTCAGAATTGGCGGCTTTATCGTATAAAAGCCCATATCTGATTTTCCATTCGGATAGGGCAGAACTGCGGACGCGTCCTCATTTTCTGCCTAAGGTGGTGTCAGCATTTCACCTGAACCAGCCTATTGTGGTGCCTGCGGCTACTAGCGATTTGGAGGATTCCAAGTTGCTGGACGTTGTCAGGGCATTGAAAATATATATTTCAAGGACGGCTGGAGTCAGAAAATCTGACTCGCTGTTTATACTGTATGCACCCAACAAGCTGGGTGCTCCTGCTTCTAAGCAGACGATTGCTCGTTGGATTTGTAGCACAATTCAACTTGCACATTCTGTGGCAGGCCTGCCACAGCCTAAATCTGTCAAGGCCCATTCCACAAGGAAGGTGGGCTCATCCTGGGCGGCTGCCCGAGGGGTCTCGGCATTACAACTCTGCCGAGCAGCTACGTGGTCGGGGGAGAACACGTTTGTAAAATTCTACAAATTTGATACCCTGGCTAAAGAGGACCTGGAGTTCTCTCATTCGGTGCTGCAGAGTCATCCGCACTCTCCCGCCCGTTTGGGAGCTTTGGTATAATCCCCATGGTCCTTACGGAGTCCCAGCATCCACTAGGACGTTAGAGAAAATAAGATTTTACTTACCGATAAATCTATTTCTCGTAGTCCGTAGTGGATGCTGGGCGCCCATCCCAAGTGCGGATTGTCTGCAATACTTGTACATAGTTATTGTTCTTGTTGTGAGCCGTCTGTTCAGAGGCTCCTACGTTGTCATACTGTTAACTGGGTTCAGATCACAAGTTGTACGTTGTGATTGGTGTGGCTGGTATGAGTCTTACCCGGGATTCAAAATCCTTCCTTATTGTGTACGCTCGTCCGGGCACAGTATCCTAACTGAGGCTTGGAGGAGGGTCATAGGGGGAGGAGCCAGTGCACACCACCTGATCCTAAAGCTTTATTTTTGTGCCCTGTCTCCTGCGGAGCCGCTAATCCCCATGGTCCTGACGGAGTCCCCAGCATCCACTACGGACTACGAGAAATAGATTTATCGGTAAGTAAAATCTTATTATTTTTCTCTTACGTCCTAGAAGATGCAGGGGACTCCAAAAGGACCATGGGGTATAGACGGGATCTGCAGGAGCTTGGGCACACTGAAAAGACTTTGACTGGGTGTGAACTGGCTCCTCCCTCTATGCCCTTCCTCCAGACCTCAGACTTTGTGCCCAGGACTGACTGGGCACTCACTAGGGGAGCTCTCCTGAGTTTCTCTGAAAGACTTTGTTAGGTTTTTTATTTTCAGGGAGACCTGATGGCTACAGGCTCCCTGCATCGTGGGAGTGAGGGGAGAGAAGCAGGAGCTACTTCTTAGTTTAAGGGCTCTGCTTCTCGGCTACTGGACACCATTAGCTCCAGAGGGTTCGATCACTTGGTGGCCAAGCTGCTTGTTCCCGGAGCCACGCCGTCACCCCCCTCACAGAAGCCAGAAGAAAGAAGCTGGGTGAGTATGCAGAAGGCAGAAGACTTCAGTAGTGAGGTACAGCGCAGCGGTAGCACTGCTCTCCATGCTCCCACACACTTCTCCAACGGCACTCACAGGGTGTAGGGCGCTGGGGGGGGGGCCCTGGGCAGCATCTACTGAGGTCTGGGATACCGGCAGAAGGCTTTTCGGTGCCTCGGCACCGTTTTTCAAACCCCCGCCAGCATTTTCATCTTTCAAATTTAGCGGGCTGAAGCACTACGGAAAGGGGCGGAGCTTAATCGCGCCGCTCACCAGCGCCATTTTCCCTCATACAAGCGGCTGCATGAGACGCTGGCCTGGGACCTCCAAAAGCTTCACTACAAGTAACTGGGAGCTAATGGGGGGGGGGGGGGGCACAGTTTTATGGTGCATATGTAATGTTTCAAAGCAGCGCTTTTTCCATATATTAGTTGGTGTGATATATGGGCGCTGGGGTGTGAGCTGGCATACTCCCTCCGTGTTCCTCTATCCGGGCTTCCTTGTGGGCCTGTCCCCTAGCTGAGGCATTGTGTGTGTGTGTGTGTGTGTGTGTGTGTGTGTGTGTCGATACTCAGTGTCGGCATGTCTGAGGCTGAATGTTATTCACCGGAGGAGGTTACTGGGGGAGCAGATGCGGGTCTGGAGTTGGCTCTGTCGGCGCAGCCGATGCCTGAGTTATTCACATTGTTAAATACACTTAATACAAATGTGGCTTCTTTGTCAAAGAGGTTAGATAAATCAGAGTCTCAAACACAGGTGTGGAGAAAATCCATGGAGGATGCTTTGTCTCCGGTGCAGACCCCATCGGGGTCGCAAAAGCGGCCGTTTACCCAGGTAGATACTGATACCGATACGGATTCTGATTCCGAGGTCGACTTCACTGAGGCTGCTTTACATCCACGAGTGGTTAAGAGTATTCAATACATAATTGTGGCTATAAAAGATGTTTTACGCATTTCTGATGAACCTGTGGTGAAAAAACCTGAGGTGAAGTTTCCCCTCCCTCATGAAATGAATACTCTTTGTGAAAAGGCTTGGGAGTCGCCGGACAAGAGGTGGCAGATTCCCAAGAGGATTTACATGGCGTATCCTTTCCCCTCTGAGGACAGGGGAAAAATGGGAGGCGCCTCCAAATGTTGACAAAGCTCTATCTCGTTTGTCTAAGAAGGTGGCGCTTCCGTCTCCTGACACGGCATCTCTCAAGGATCCGGCGGATCGTAAGCTGGAGACGTCTCTGAAGTCCATTTTCGCTAATACGGGTGCATTGCTCAGACCTGCTGTGGCGTAGGTATGGGTGAGTAGTGCTATTACTAAATGGGCTGAGAATTTAGCTGCTGATATGGATAGCCTTGATAAAGATACTGTTCTTTTGACTCTTGGTTATATCAAGGACGCTGCAGATTACCTGAGGGATGTTGGTCTCTTGGGATTAAGAGCCAATGCCATGTCGATCTTGGCCAGGAGGGCGCTGTGGATCCATCAATGGAATGCTGATGCCGACTCCAAGAGAGCTATGGAAGCTTTACCCTTCAAAGGTAATGTCTTGTTTGGGGACGGCTTCGGTTTCTACCGCGACTGCGGGTAAGTCGTCTTTTCTTCCCTATGTTCCCACACAACAGAAAAAGGCACCACATCAGCAGATGCAGTCTTTTTGTCCAAATAAATACAGGCGAGGAAAAGGTTCGTCCTTCCTCGCTTCAAAGGGTAGAGGAAGGGGAAGGAAGTCGCCTGCAGTGTCAGGCGCCCAGGACTAAAAGTCCTCCCCTGCCTCTACCAAGTCCACCGCATGACGCTGGGGCTTCCCTGGGGGAGTCCGGACCGGTGGGGGGCCGTCTGCGGATCTTCAGTCAGGTCTGGATTCAATCAGGCCTTGATCCTTGGGTCCTAGAGATTGTATCTCAGGGATACAAGCTGGAGTTTCAGGAGAGACCCCCTCACCGGTTTTTCATTTCGGCCTTGCCAGTGTCTCTTCCGGACAGGGAGGTGGTGCTGGTAGCAATACAAAAGTTGTGTCAACAGACGGTCATTGTTCCCGTTCCAACGGGGGGAGGGGTTCTACTCAAGCCTCTTTGTGGTACCGAAACCGGACGGTTCGGTCAGACCGATTCTGAACCTAAAGTCCCTCAATCCATACTTGAAGGTTTTCAAGTTCAAGATGAAATCTCTTTGAGCTGTGATTGCCAGCCTAGAAGGGGGGGACTTTATGGCGTCAGTCGACATAAAGGATGCCTACTTACACGTTCCGATATATCCTCCGCACCAAGCCTTCCTAAGGTTTGCGGTACAGGATTCTCATTACCAATTTCAGACGTTGCCGTTTGGGCTTTCCACGGCCCCGAGGATTTTCACCAAAGTTATGGCAGAAATTATGGTTCTCCTTCGCAAGCAAGGAGTTACCATTATCCCGTACTTGGACGATCTCCTGATAAAGGCGAGGTCCAGGGAACGGTTACTAAGAAATGTGGATTTGTCTCTGTCCGTTCTGCAACAACACGGTTGGCTGCTAAATTTGCCAAAGTCTCAGTTGATTCCGACCACTCGGTTGCCCTTTCTGGGCATGATTCTGGACACGGTCTTACGGAAGGTGATTCTTCCGGAAGAAAAAGCTCTGAAACTTCAGACGATGGTCAGGGAACTTCTGAGGCCAAAGAGTGTGTCGGTTCATCAATGTACTCTGGTTCTGGGGAAGATGGTTGCGGCGTACGTAGCCATTCCGTTTGGCAGGTTTCATGCCTGCGCGTTTCAGTGGGATCTGCTGAGCAAGTGGTCCGGGTCTCACCTGCACATGCACCGGCAGATACGTCTATCTCCCAGGGCCAGGATTTCTCTCCTGTGGTGGCTACAAAGTTCTCACCGCCTAGGAGGCCGCCGATTCGGTATCCTGGATTGGGTCCTGTTGACAACAGATGCAAGTCTTCGAGGCTGGGGCGCAGTCACCCAGGGAAGAAATTTCCAGGGGAAATGGTCGCTCCAGGAATCTTGTCTCCACATAAATGTTCTCGAGTTAAGAGCCATTTACAACGGCCTGCTACAAGCAAGAAGCCTTCTTCAGGGTCGGCCTGTCCTGATACAATCAGACAACATAACTGCGGTGGCGCATATAAACCGTCAAGGCGGAACAAGGAGTAGGGCGGATATGGCGGAGGCCACAAGAATCCTTCGCTGGGCGGAACAGCACGTGAGCGCCCTGTCAGCAGTCTTCCTTCCGGGAGTGGACAACTGGGAAGCAGATTTCCTCAGCAGACACGATCATCAAGAGGTGTTTGCAGAACTGACGAAGCGTTGGGGAACTCCGATGATCGACATGATGGCGTCTCGCCTCAACAAGAAGCTTCCGAGGTATTGTTCCAGGTCAAGGGACCCCCAAGCCAGTGCAGTGGACTCCGTGGGTCTTTCAGTCGGTGTATGTGTTCCCTCCGCTTCCTCTCATTCCAAAGGTGCTGGGAATCATTCGATGAGCAAGAGTGCAAGCAATTCTTGTAGTTCCAGATTGGCCAAGAAGGGCCTGGTATCCAGATCTTCAGGAATTACTTGTGGAAGATCCTTGGCCACTTACTCTAAGGGAGGACCTGTTATTGCAAGGACCATGCGTGTTTCCAGACTTACCGCGGCTGCGTGTGACGGCATGGAAGTTGAGCGCCAAATCTTAGCTCAGAAAGGTATTCCCGGGGAGGTCATTCCCACTCTCCTTAAGGCGAGGAAGGAAGTTACGGCGAAACATTATCACCGTATTTGGAGAAAGTATGTTTCGTGGTGTGAGACTAAAACGGCTTCTGCGGAAGAATTTCACTTGGGTCGGTTTCTCAATTTTTTGCAGGCAGGCGTCGATGCCGGCCTGAAATTGGGTTCCATCAAGGTGCAGATTTCGGCTTTATCTATCTTCTTTCAGAAGGAATTGGCGGTTCTCCCTGAGGTTCAAACTTTTGTGAAGGGAGTGATGTATATCCATCCTCCATTTGTGCCCCCGGTGGCACCATGGGACCTTGACGTGGTCTTACAGTTTCTTATGTCTTCCTGGTTTGAACCTTTGCGTAAGGTTGAGTTAAAATTTCTCACTTGGAAGGTGGTCATGCTGTCAGCTCTTGCGTCTGCCAGGCGGGTGTCTGAGTTGGCGGCCTTGTCACACAAGAGTCCGTACTTGATCTTCCCTTCGGATAGGGCGGAATTGAGGACTCGTCAACAATTTCTGCCGAAGGTGGTTTCTTCATTTCACATTAACCAATCTATTGTGGTGCCTGTGGCTACAGATGCTGTGGCAGTTCCAAAGTCTCTTGATGTTGTGAGAGCTTTGAAGATCTACGTCGCCAGAACGGCAGTGGCCAGGAAAACAGAGGCGCTGTTTGTCCTGTATGCTTCCAACAAGATTGGTCATCCTGCTTCGAAGCAGACTATTGCACGCTGTATTTGTAGTGCGATTCAGCAAGCTCATTCTTCGGCTGGGCTACGGGTGCCGAAGTCAGTGAAGGCCCATTCTACCAGGAAGGTGGGCTCATCTTGGGCGGCTGCCCGAGGCGTCTCGGCACTTCAGCTTTGCCGAGCAGCTACGTGGTCGGGTTCAAACACCTTTGCTAAGTTTTACAAGTTTGATACCCTGGCTGATCAGGACCTCATGTTTGCTCAATCGGTGCTGCAGAGTCGTCCGCACTCTCCCGCCTGTGTTGGAGCTTTGGTATAGACCCCATGGTCCTTTTTGGAGTCCCCAGCATCCTCTAGGACGTAAGAGAAAATAGGATTTTAGTACCTACCGGTAAATCCTTTTCTCCTAGTCCGTAGAGGATGCTGGGCGTCCATCCCAGTGCGTTCTTATTAGTTGCATTGGTGTACACACAGGTTGTGTATTTGTTGTTTCAGCTGGTTGCTGCAGTTAAATTCATACTGTTATCTGGTTTGCTGTTACTCCGGTTGTACGGTATGTTGTGGTGTGGGCTGGTATGTTCTAGCCCTTAGTTTGAACTAAAATCTTTTCCTCGAAATGTCCGTCTTTCCTGGGCACAGTTCCTATAACTGAGGTCTGGAGGAGTGGCATAGAGGGAGGAGCCAGTTCACACCAGGGACGTGCGGTGAGCTAAATGGCTCAGGAGGCACTGGCTAACCCCAGAGCCAGATTTGCATGCAATATATGAGCCAAAGGGTACATCTGGGCATTATACACAGGTGCAGCATTTTATACTCCTGGAAATTTGGTGAGTTTTGATTAGAGATGTGTGGAAAGGATACACAGGTGAGGCACTGCCTCACCTGCCATAGACTTTTTACTCCAGAGTTTGGGCTATAAAAATGATTAGAATAATGCAAACAAGATTTCTCTAACATCCTAGTGGATGCTGGGGACTCTGTAAGGACCATGGGGAATAGCGGGCTCCGCAGGAGACTGGGCACTCTAAAGAAAGATTTAGTACTATCTGGTGTGCACTGGCTCCTCCCTCTATGCCCCTCCTCCAGACCTCAGTTAGAATCTGTGCCCGGCCAGAGCTGGGTGCTCCTAGTGGGCTCTCCTGAGCTTGCTAGAAAAAGTATTTTGTCAGGTTTTTTTATTTTCAGAGAGCTTCTGCTGGCAACAGACTCTCTGCTACGTGGGACTGAGGGGAGAGAAGCAAACCTACTCACTGCAGCGAAGTTGCGCTTCTTAGGCTACTGCACACCATTAGCTCCAGAGGGATCGAACACGGGTACCTAATTTTGATCGTCCGTTCCCGGAGCCGCGCCGCCGTCCCCCTCGCAGAGCCAGAAGTTCAGAAGCAGCAGAAGCAAGAAGACCTCGAAATCGGCGGCAGAAGACTCCTGTGTTCACTTAAGGTAGCGCACAGCACTGCAGCTGTGCGCCATTGCTCCCACAGCACTCCCGCACACTCCGGTCACTGTAGGATGCAGGGCGCAGGGGGGGGCGCCCTGGGCAGCAATTAAGATACCTTTTTGGCAAAATTATACATATATACAGTCAGGCACTGTATATATGTACGAGCCCCCGCCATTATTTTTACACAGAAGCGGGACAGAAGCCCGCCGCTGAGGGGGCGGGGCCTTCTTCCTCAGCACTCGCCAGCGCCATTTTCTCTCCACAGATCCGCTGAGAGAAGCTCCCCAGGCTCTCCCCTGCAATAGAAGAGGGTAAAAAGAGAGGGGGGGCATATAAATTTGGTGCAAAAACAATATATACAGCAGCTACTGGGTTAACACTAAGTTACTGTGTGATTCCTGGGTCATATAGCGCTGGGGTGTGTGCTGGCATACTCTCTCTCTGTCTCTCCAAAGGGCCTTGTGGGGGAACTGTCTTCAAATAGAGCATCCCCTGTGTGTGTGGTGTGTTGGTACCTGTGTGTCGACATGTCTGTAGTAAAAGGCTCCCCTAAGGAGGAGATAGGACAAATATGTGTGTGAGAGGGTGTCTCCGTCGACAACGCCGACACCTGTTTGGATATGTGTAAGTGCTGAGGTGAATTTATGGCACAAAAGATTAGAGAACAGACAGGAAATCAACCCATGTCTGTCCCTATGTCACAGAGACCTTCAGAGTCTCACAATGCTCACTATCCAAAATAATAAACACTGATATCGACACGGAGTTTGACTCCAGTGTCGACTACGATAATGCAAAGTTACAGCCAAAATGGCTGAAAGGTATTCAATATATGATTATTGTAATAAAAGATGATTTGCATATCACTGATGACTCATTTGTCCCTGACACAAGGGTACAAATGTTAAGGGGAAGAAAGCTGAGGTAAATTTCCCTCCTCTCATGAGGAAAAAGAGTGGGAAACTCCAGACAAGAGACTGCAGCTTCCCACACAAAAAAAAAATTCTCAGGCAGTATCCTTTCCCCACTAAGGCCAGGATGTGATGGGAATCTTCCCCTAGGGTGTCACGTTTGCACAGAAGGTAGCACTAGCTATTCTCAGGTATCCTGCAGATAGCGTGCACATTCTAGTACGCTACTCAGACCGGCGATTGTGGCAGCGTGGACAGGTACCTTATCGGCAGAGATTGAGACCCTAGTAGGGATATATATATAATATATATATATATATATATATATATATATATATATATATATATATATATATATATATATATATATATATATATATATATATATATATATATATATATACACACACATATACAGGTTGAGTATCCCATATCCAAATATTCCGAAATACGGAATATTCCGAAATACGGACTTTTTTGACTGAGAGTGAGATAGTGAAACCTTTGTTTTTTGATGGCTCAATGTACACAAACTTTGTTTAATACACAACGTTATTAAAGATATTGTATTAAATGACCTTCAGGCTGTGTGTATAAGGTGTATATGAAACATAAATGAATTGTGTGAATGTAGACACACTTTGTTTAATGCACAAAGTTATAAAAAATATTGGCTAAAATTACCTTCAGGCTGTGTGTATAAGGTGTATATGAAACATAAATGTATTCTGTGCTTAGATTTAGGTCCCATCACCATGATATCTCATTATGGTATGCAATTATTCCAAAATACGGAAAAATCCCATATCCAAAATACCTCTGGTCCCAAGCATTTTGGATATGGGAGACTCAACCTGTATATGTGTGTATGTGTATGTATGTATGTATGTATGTGTGTGTGTGTATATATATATATATATATATATATATATATATATATATATATATATATATAATATATATATATATATATATATAATATATTGAAGATGCTGTCTTAAGAGATATATATATAGAAAAAAGAGATTCTCATGGGAGCTAGACCACCTCAGATGTCACAAACAGATGTGTTTATTTTTAAAATTTAACAGCAAAAACTGTAACCATATAAAAAAACATCAGTAAAACATACACATGGCTTTGTACTATAAATGAACAATACAGACTGATAGTTATCTTGATGAATTTTGTATTGGTGATATCCACAATTGAATCCAATATCAATTCTTCCAATAAAGCGTTCAGATGTATGTTCAATTCACAAATGCGTGAATGCCCAACGCGTTTCGTCCATACAGGACTTCATCAGGGGTCGTAATCAATAAGGTCAAAGTTTGTAAGATTCAATATCCCATCCAGCTTTTGCCGTGGGTGTGTGCAATATTCTCAAAGATAGAAGATATTCCAATATTCGTGTCTATCATATAAAGTTCACCAATGTATATAAAAAGAAGAAAAATTGCTGTGACAGTGACCTTTTGGGTGTAAATTGACAAATCCAATTCTGAATGAGTATACTATAGTAGACTCAAACTGAGTCAATATCCCTAGTGCTCTCTCAGGATTCTCATTCACAGCTATAACTAATAGATATGTTTTACTGATGTTTTTTTATATGGTTACAGTTTTTGCTGTTAAATTTTAAAAATAAACACATCTGTTTGTGACATCTGAGGTGGTCTAGCTCCCATGAGAATCTTTTTTCTATTCCCAATTCTGTGCCTTGTCTGACAGGAGGCATTTCTCAGTGGTACGAGCTTTATTGTATATTAGCGCAAAAAAAGGGTACTTTATCTTTTGATAGATAGATAGATATATATATATATAGATATATATATATATATATATATATATATATATATATATATATATATATATATATATGATGCTGTCTTAAGATAGATATAGATATATATAAGTTCAGCCACAAGTAGGTTCACTCCCTATTAGATCCCTGGGCAATAGATGTTGTGTCTCCGGGATACAAGCTGGATTTGGAGAAGATGCCTCCTTACTGACGGCCCTGCCGGCTTCCCCCTGCGAGAGGATAACAGGGTTAACTGCAATTCACAAGTTGTATTTTCAACAGGTGGTGGTCAAGGTTCCCTTCCTTCGACAAGGAGGGGGTTATTATTCCACCAGGTTGTAGTCCCGAAACCTTAAGGTTCGGTCAGACCCATATTGAATTTAAAATCCCTGAACATATACCTGGAAAGGTTCAAGTGCAAGATGAAATCGCTAAGAGCGGTCATTGCAAGCCTAAAAAAGGGGGAGATTTTATGGTGTCTCGGGGCAAAAGGGATGCATACCTTCGTATCCCCATTTATCCACCTAATCAGGCGTACCTCAGAATTGCGGTACAGAATTGTCATTACCAATTTCTGACGTGGCCGGTTGGTCTCTCCACGGCCTTGAGAATATTCACCAAGGTAATGGCGGAAATGATGGTGCTCCTGCGGAAGCAAGGTGTCACTATTATCACGTACTTGGACGATCTCCTCATAAACGCGAGATCAAGAGAGCAGTTGCTGAACAGCGTATCGCTTTCTCCGGAAGTGAAACGGCAACACGGCTGGATTCTATATATTCCAAAGTCGCAGTTGATTCTTACAGCTCATCTGCCTCTTCTAGGCATGATCCTAGACACAGACCAGAAAAAGGATTATCTCCCGATAGAGAGAGCTCAGGAGCTCATGACACTGGTCAGGAATCTATTAAAACTAAAACAGGTGTCAGTGCATCACTGCACTCGAGTCCTGGGAAGGAGGGTGGCACCATACGAGGCCATTCCGTTCGGCAGGTTCCATACCTTCCAATGGGACTTACTGGACAAGTGGTCCGGATCACATCTTCGGATGCATCGGTTAATCACCCTATCCCCCAGAGCAAGGGTGTCTCTCCTGTGGTGACTGCAGAGTGCTCACCTTCTCGAAGGTCGCAGATTCGGCATTCAGGACTAGGTCCTGGTGACCACGGATGCAAGCCTCCGAGGGTGGGGGGGCAGTCACACAGGGAAGAAATTTCCAAGGGCTGTGGTCAAGGCAGGAGACTTGCCTTCACATCAATATCCTGGAACTAAGGGCCATATACAACGCCCTAAGTCAAGCGGAGACCCTGCTTCGCGACCAACCGGTTCTGATCCAGTCAGACAATATCACCGCAGTGGCTCATGTAAACCGCCAAGGAGGCACAAGGAGCAGGGTGGCGATGGTAGAAGCCACCAGAATTCTTCGCTGGGCGGAGAATCACGTAAGCACACTGTCAGCAGTGTTCATTCCGGGAGTGGACAACTGGGAAGCAGACTTCCTCAGCAGGCACGACCTCCACCCGGGAGAGTGGGGACTTCACCAAGAAGTCTTCACGCAGATTGCAAATCGACGGGAACTGCCACAGGTGGACATGATGGCGTCCCGCCTCGACAAAAAGCTAAAATGGTATTGCGCCAGGTCAAGGGACCCTCAGGCGATAGCTGTGGACGCACTAGTAACACCGTGGGTGTTCCAGTCGGTCTATGTTGTCAAAGTCAGAAAAATATCACGCTGCACGTTGCCATATATTCACCTCATGCGCGTGCCTGCTGCACGTGCACATTCTCTCCCGTGCGTGCGGATACTCGCAGCCGCGTGATGGCGCCTCGGCCATGCGCTCGAGCACGTGGTATGTGCATTTACGGTAGAGTTTGTGTGCGTCTAGCGGGCGACTCAATCGTTAAATAATAACACCAAATAGTATGTTTTATAGATAATGTTCCCCTTAATAATGACTGTAAGTTTGTTTAATGTAAATGGTCGCTGGACAGAGGAATTCCTCTTTGTATGGTACGAAGGGTCAGACGGTTTGAACAGCTGTGTCTGGTACCTAACTAAAGAACATTTTAATAGCTACAATCCGGTGTTGGTTAGGTGAAGATTAATCGCTCCTGCGTATAGTTATGGCCATTAGTAGATTCTGGACATTTCATATATTTGCGATTCATTACCCATGCGGCGGGAATCTTCAGATTCCCACCCACCTGAGCAGTTTGATATAGTCACAGCCCACCTGTTCAAACTAACCTATGACCTTTTGTTATGATGCGAGGAGACATTCCTGTGTCCAATGAACAATGAGATTATAGGTCCCTTTGTAGTATACTGTACTCAGTGTATATAAGATCAGCCAGCCTGGGCAGCTCCCCCACTCTCCACAAACGGTTTTCATATTGACTAACTCGGAGCTGGTACCAGGCTGCGCAGCGATCATTCCCAGTGTGTGTAAGTAATTCTCTGTAATCATCTCGCTCTTTGTTTGTATTGGCCACATTCTCTCTCTCTCTCTCTCTCTCTCTCTCTCTCTCTCTCTCTCTCTCTCTCTCTCTCTCTCTCTCTCTCTCTCTCTCTCTCTCTCTCTCTCTCTCTCTCTCTCTCTCTCTCTCTCTGTGTGTTTAGTATAAGATTGTAACGTTATTGTATATTTCTGTCTAGATATTCTGTTAGAATTATATGTTAGCTTGTAGTGTATGACTTGTAAACTGTTTTACCCCTTTTCGATATAACTAAAAGCTTGTTAGTAAAGGTGTTGGAACCTTAGCACGGTATCGTGTGTTCATTACATTGCAGAGGGTAATAGGAGCGTCTTGATCGCTCAAACAGCTTTAGTATTAACACGGTTAAGCAGCGTTATATCGCTACAGTGTTTCAGTACAAGGTTTACAGTATAAGAGTATCCTTTCTGTGTATTACATTCAAGGTTTACTGATTGTCATCTTGTGAGCGTCTGCGCCGCTCGTGATCGCCTCGTGGTCTCGAGCGTCCGCTACACTGGTAGCGTAGCATTACGGTAGTCGCCCGCCTATAGCGTGCTCGACACCACGCATTAAGCTGTGAGCGAGCGTGCCGCATGTGCGTCTCGATCACGGCCGAGCGTATGCTACGCTAAGCGCGTACCCTCACGGTACCCCATACGCCAATTGCGTACTGAGTCTCTTACCCATATAGTGAAGGTTATAAGGTAATCAAAATCAGCATTATCAATGTGTTTCCTCCTCTTCCTCTCATACCAAAGGTGCTGAGAATTGTAAGAAAAAGAGGAGTGAGAACAATACTCATTGTTCCGGATTGGCCATGAAGGATTTGGTACCCGGAACTGCAAGAAATGCTCACAGAGGACCCATGGCCTCTGCCTCTCAGACAGGACCTGTCGCAAAAAGGGCCCTGTCTGTTCCAAGACTTACCGCAGCTGCGTTTGACGGCATGGCGGTTGAACGCCGGATCCTAGCGGAAAAAGGCATTCCAGATGAAGTTATTCCTACGCTGATGAAGGCTAGGAAGGACGTGACCGCAAAGCATTATCACCGTATATGGCGAAAATATGTGCTTGGTGTGAGGCCAGGAAGGCCCTACAGAAGAATTCCAGCTGGGTCGATTCCTGCACTTCCTACAGTCAGGAGTGACTATGGGCCTAAAATTAGGGTCCATACAGGTCCAGATTTCGGCCCTATCCATTTTCTTTCAAAAAGAACTGGCTTCACTGCCTGAGGTTCAGACGTTTGTTAAGGGAGTGCTGCATATTCAGCGCCCTTTTGTGCCACCAGTGGCTCTTTGGGATCTTAACGTGGTGTTGGGTTTCCTGAAATCCCACTGGTTTGAGCCACTTAAGACTGTGGAGCTAAAGTATCTCGCGTGGAAGGTGGTCATGCTGTTGGCCTTAGCTTCGGCTAGGCGTATGTCAGAATTGGCGGCTTTGTCATGTAAAAGCCCCTACCTGGTTTTCCAGATGGACAGGGCAGAATTGCGGACTCGTCCGCAATTTCTGCAAAAGGTGGTGTCATCTTTTCATTTGAACCAACCTATTGTGGAGTCCTTTTGGAGTCCCCAGCATCCTCTACAGACTAGGAGAAAAGGATTTACCGGTAGGTACTAAAATCCTATTTTATTTTTTTATAGTTCCTGTTTTGACCTTAGAGTGTCAGGTGCCATCTGCGGGCCCTGTAGTATACTGATAGACACTGTTGGTAACATATGTGCAGTGAATCAATCACATGCTCGGCTTTTTGGCTAGAATCAGTGTAGTATCTGTTCTGATCAGTTTAATAGCTGATACGCCCCTTATCAGGGGACCCTATATTACATGGATTTTACATCAGGGAGATGGAAGACGAGTTTGCTCTGTCCACTCCACGCATTGACCTGGTAGGGAAGTACCTACAGGACCGGTGCAACTATGTAATGTGAAACGAACATGTCTATAAACCACGTGAAGATATCCTCATATTTGGGCTTACTGAAGCTCTTTACTTCTTATTGCAAAGGCAAACTGTGTGCAGTACTAGGGAACAACCACTGAAGTGTATTCCAGCCTGTACTGTTATGAGTAGTCTTCACCACAGATTCCACAAATACAGGCATCTGACTAAGTGTCCATTTAAATAGAGTCAAGTCTGTTTTCTCGGCCCTGCAACCAGAAGGGAAGTATTTAAGGCTCATCGGAACCGGATTAGACAGGAATTTGTATAGAAGACAATTTACAGTTCCTACAATACAGGCATCTAACCGAGTGTACATTTGACTATGGTCAAGTCGGTTTTCTCCTCCCAGCTGAATTCAGCTACAAGGAACGGGAGTATTTGAGACTCATCAGAACCTGCTTAGACAGGATGTTGTAAGAAGATAATTCAAGGGGGTGTAGTATGGTATGCCAGCGGCCGGGCTCCCACGCTGTTGTATGCCGGCGGTCGGGCTCCCGGCGCTGGTCGCCGGGAGCCCGACCGCCGGCATACGACAGCGTGGCGAGCGCAAATGAGCCCGCTGCGCTCGCCACACTGCAGGCACGGTGGTGCGCTACGCACGCCACGCTATTTATTCTCCCTCCAGGGGGGGCGTGGACCCCCACGAGGGAGAATACCTGTCGGTATGCCGGGTGTTGGGATTCCGGCGTCGGTATGCTGTGCGCCGGGATCCCGACATTCGGCATACTGAAGACCACCCAATTCAAGGTATGTTCCATCCCTTCTCTTTTGTTCTAGTTTTCGCAAGATTGTGATTCTGTACAGCACAAATAAACGTCTAAGAGACCGTTCTAGTTTACTGATACGCTTTCGGAGCTCGGCATTTTGTTTACCGGTGGGAGTTTTCCACATGCAGTGTTTTGTGCTTTCCCTTAAAATGGGGCTGCCCACTAACAGCTTGAAAGATGTACAGAGCAGTTTATTTTCGCTACCAGAAACTGGTTTGCTGGTAAGGTGAGGTTTATCGAAACGGGAGAAATTGACACTTTGGGTCATTTTTATTCCAGTCTATTACCTTCCAATTATTCAGGATAGATACATTGCATATCTGTATAAGTCATATATATGTATATGTGTACATCCTATTCCTACAGGTTTGGGAAGAATGAAACATGTTGACGGAAGCTTCTAGAAGCGCACTGCCATCCACTGATGGTTTCCAGTCCTCTCCACTATTTATTGATGGAAGACTATGATATGGTAGTATTCCGTCTCCGGTCCAGCAAGGAGGTTTATCTGGACCGCCCTTTTTCAAGGGCATTTTTCATAATTCTAAGCGCTTTCCCGCCCGGAAGCTCTAGGACGTCTCCATGGTACTATACTCTAGCGTCCCCTATGGATGATAGAGAAAACAGGATTTCTCATACGTCCTAGAGGATGCTGGGGATGCTTCAAGAACCATGAGGTATAGATGGGATCCGCAGGAGACATGGGCACTTTAAGACTTTAAAAGGGGTGTGAACTGGCTCCTCCCTCTATGCCCCTCCTCCAGACTCCAGTTAGATTCTGTGCCCAGTGAGACTGGATGCACACTGAGGAGTTCTACTGAGTTTCTCAGAAAAAGACTTTATGTAGGTTTATTATTTTCAGGGAGACCTGCTGGCAACAGGCTCCCTGCATCGTGGGACTGAGGGGAGAGAAGCAGACCTACTTTGAGTTTCAAGGCTCTGCTTCTTAGGCTACTGGACACCATTAGCTCCAGAGGGTCTGATCGCTAGGTACGCTTAGATGCTCGTTCCCGGAGCCGCGCCGTCACCCCCCTTGCAGAGCCAGAAGTCAGAAGACGGGTGAGTAAAAGAAGATCAGAAGACTTCATTGACGGCAGAAGACTTCAGTGTCTTTGAGGTACCACGCAGCGGCTGCGCTGCGCGCCATGCTTCAACACACACAGCGGCACTACAGGGAGCAGGGGGGGCACCCTGGGCAGCAGAATACCTCATAAATACCTGGCAAAAGAGGAATACAGTGCTTTGGCACTATGTCCAGACCCCCGCCAGTATAAAGAATATGAAAATTAGCGGTACTGAAGTGCGCCATTAAGGGGGCGTGGCTTAGCCCTCACAGCTCTAATCAGCGCCATTTTCTCTTCACAGAGCTTCAGAGACGCTGGTCCTGACCGCCTACACTGCTGTACTAATAACAGGGTGCAAAACGGGGGGATGGGGGGCACAGTATTTTGGTGCTGGTTTATTGGTATGAGAAGCGCTAACAGGGCTGAGGCATTATTTTAATCGTTTCAGTACCAGGATAGGCGCTGGGGTGTGAGCTGGCAAAACTCCCTCTGTTTTTCTCTAACAGGCTTTGCTGTGGGTCTGTCCCCTCTAGCCCCAGTGTGGTTGTGGGTGTCGGTACGCGTGTGTCGACATGTCTGCGGCTGAGTGCTCTTCCCAGGAGGAGGCTGGAGTGGGGACGGAAAAGACTGTGGGAGTGACTGTGTCGGCACCGCCGACGGCTGATTGGGTAAATATGTTGAGCGTTTTGAATGCATATGTGGCTCGGTTGAATAAGAGATTAAATAAATCTGAGTCTCAGAACCAGACATGGAGAAAATCCATGGAGGATGCATTGTCACAGAAGCGTTCATTTACCCAGATAGCGGATACAGATACCGACACGGACTCTGATTCCAGTGTCGACTATAGTGATGCCAGATTGAATCCTAAACTGGCTAAGAGCATTCAGTACATGATTGTGGCGTGCTGTTGCATCGTCATAGGTGAGTAGCGCCATTGAAAAGTGGGCAGATAACTTGTCATTTGATATGGATTCCCTGGACAGGGATAGTGTGCTTTTGACACTGGGTCATATCAGGGACGCTGCAGCCTATCTAAAGGAAGCTGTGAGGGATGTTGGCCTTTTGGGATCAAGGGCCAATGCCATGGCAGTCTCAGCTAGGAGGGCATTGTGGATTCATCCATGGAATGCTGATGCTGACTCTAAGAACACTATGGAGTCTTTGCCGTTTAACGGTAGTGTCTTGTTTGGTGACTGCCTCACTGACCTGGTATCTACGGCTACCACGGGTAAGTCATCGTTCCTACCTTATGTTCCTGCGCAACAAAAGAAAACGCCCCACTATCAGATGCAGTCCTTTCGGCCCAATAAATACAAATAAGAATGAGGGTCTTCCTTCCTTGCTACGAGAGGAAGAGGAAGGGGAGGTAGATCACAGGCTGTGGCAAGTTCCCCAGAGCAGAAGTCCTCCCCGGCTTCTACCAAATCCACCGCATGACGCTGGGGCTCCTCTGCGGGAGTCCGCACCAGTGGGGCCACGTCTACAACTCTTCAGTCAGGTCTGGGTTCGCTCGGCCCTGGATCCTTGGGTATTAGAAATAGTAGCCCAAGGGTACAAACTGCAGTTTCAAGACGTGCCCCCTTACTGATTTTTCAAATCGGCCTTGCCAGCTTCTCTTCCAGAAAGGAAGGTAGTATGCGCTGCAATACTAAAGCTGTGTCAAAATCAAGTCATTGTTACGGTACCCCCCGTCACAACAGGGGGAAGGCTTTTATTCGAGCCTGTTCGTGGTCCCGAAGCAGGATGGCTCAGTCAGACCGATTCTGAACCTAAAATCCCTCAACTTCTATCTAAAAAAATTCAAATTCAAGATGGAATCTCTCCGAGCAGTGATCTCCAGTCTGGAGGAGGGGGATTTTATGGTGTCGGTCGACATAAAGGATGCCTACTTGCATGTCCCCATATATCCTCCACATCAGGCTTATCTGAGGTTTGCTGTCCAGGATTGTCATTACCAATTTCAGACGTTGCCGTTTGGTCTGTCCATGGCTCCGAGGATTTTCACCAAGGTTATGGCGGAAATGGTGGTTCTCCTGCGCAAGCAGGGAATCACTATTGTCCCGTACTTGGACGTTCTCCTGATAAAGGCGAGATCCAAGGAGCAATTACTGAACAACTTTACACTCTCTCCCTGACAATTCTGCAACAACATGGTTGGCTCCTAAACTTGCCAAAATCACAGTTGGTTCCGACAACGCGGCTGTTGTTCTTGGGTAGGATTCTGGATACAGAATTACAGAGTTTTTCTGCCAGTGGAAAAGGCTCTGGAAATACAAAACATGGTAAAACAGATTCTGAAACCGGCAAGAGTGTCGATTCTTCAATGCACTCGGGTGATGGGGAAGATGGTGGCGGCCTACGAGGCCATTCAGTTTGGCAGGTTCCATGCCAGGGTGTTTCAGTGGGACCTGTTGGACAAGTGGTCCGAGTCTCACCTCCACATGCACCGGAAAATAATCCTATCTTCCAGGACCAGAATCTCTCTCCTGTGGTGGTTGCACAGTTCTCACCTCCTAGAGGGACGCAGGTTCGGGATCCAGGATTGGATCCTGGTTACCACGAATGCAAGTCTCCGAGGCTGGGGAGCAGTTACACGGGGGGAAAATTTCCAGGGAAAATGGTCAAGCCAGGAAGCTTGTCTGCACATCAACATTCTGGAATCAAGGGCCATTTACAACGGCCTTCGGCAAGCAGAACATCTTCTTCGCGGTCTGCCCATCTTGATTCAGTCAGACAACGTAACAGCAGTGGCGTACATAAACCGCCAGGGCGGAACAAAGAGCAGAACGGCGATGGCGGAGGCCACAAAAGTTCTTTGCTGGGCGGAGAAACATGCACTAGCTCTGTCAGCAGTCTTCATTCCAGGAGTGGACAACTGGGAAGCAGACTTCCTCAGCAGACACGATCTTCATCCAGGAGAGTGGGGTCTTCATCAAGAGGTCTTTGCAGAAGTGACAAGTCGTTGGGGAATTCCTCAAATAGACATGATGGCATCTCGCCTCAACAAGAAGCTTCAGAGATATTGTTCCAGGTCAAGGGACCCTCAAGCAATAGCGGTGGATGCCCTGGTGACACCGTGGGTGTTTCAGTCGGTCTATGTGTTCCCTCCACTTCCACTCATTCCAAGGGTGATAAAGATCATACGATGAACAAAGATTCAGGCGAGCCTCATTGTTCTGGCCAAGGAGGCCTTGGTATCCAGATCTTCAAGAATTACTCATAAAAGATCCTTGGCCTCTTCCTCTACGAGAGGACCTGTTACAGCAAGGACCATGCATGTATCAAGACTTATCGTGGCTGCGTTTGACGGCATGGCGGTTGAACGCCAAATCCTAGCCCCAAAGGGTATTCCTAGTGAAGTCATTCCCACACTACTTCAGGCTAGAAAAGAAGTAACGGCATTACCACCGTATTTGGAGAAAATGTGTCTTGGTGTGAATCCAAGAAGGCTCCTACGGAAGAATTTCAGCTGGGGCATTTGCTCCATTTTTTGCAAGCAGGTGTGGATGCGGGCCTAAAGTTAGGCTCCATTAAAGTACAAATTTCGGCATTGTCTATTTTCTTTCAGAAAGAATTGGCCTCCCTTCCAGAAGTTCAGACCTTTGTGAAGGGCGTACTGCACATCCAACATCCCTTTATGCCCCCAGTGGCACCGTGGGATCTTAATGTGGTGTTGCAGTTTCTGCGATCTCATTGGTTTGAACCTTTGCGTAAGGTTGAGTTGAAATTCCTTACTTGGAAAGTGATCATGCTGTTGGCCTTGGCATCCGCAAGGCGGGTGTCTGAATTGGCGGCTTTGTCTCACAAAAGCCCTTATTTAATCTTCCATGCAGATAGAGCGGAGTTGAGAACTTGTCAGCAATTTCTGCCAAAAGTGGTTTCATCGTTTCACGTAAACCAGCCTATTGTGGTGCCAGTGGCTACTGACGCCTTTGAGGAATCGAAGTCTCTCGATGTGGTCAGAGCTTTGAAAATCTGTCGCTAAAACTGCTCAGATTAGGAAAACAGAGGCCCTGTTTGTCCTGTGGGCTCCCAACAAGATTGGGGCTCCTGCTTCCAAGCAGACTATTGCACCCTGGATCTGTAATACGATTCAGCAGGCTCATTCTACGGCAGGATTGCCGTTACCGAGATAAGTGAAGGCCCATTCTACCAGAAAGGTGGGCTCATCCTGGGCGGCTGCCCGAGGGGTCTCGGCATTACAGCTTTGCCGAGCTGCTACTTGGTCGGGATCAAATACCTTTGCGAAGTTTTACACGTTTGATACCCTGGCTGAGGAAGACCTCTTGTTGGGTCAATCGGTGCTGCAGAGTCATCCGCACTCTCCCGCCCATTCTAGAGCTTTGGTATAAACCCCATGGTTCTTGAAGCATCCCCAGCATCCTCTAGGACGTATGAGAAAATAGGATTTTAATACCTACCAGTAAATCCTTTTCTCTTACTCCGTAGAGGATGCTGGGCGCCCGTCCCAGTGCGGGCTGTATCTGCAGTTATTGGTTATGGTTACATGTTGTGTTGAGTTCAGTCAGTCTGGGGCTGATGTTAGTCATGCCGTTGCATGCGTTGTTGTTGAATGCAATGTTGTACAGCGTGTTGAAGGTGTGAGCTGGTATGAATCTCACCTTAGTTTTAATAAAAATGAAATCCTTTTCCTCGAAATGTCCGTCTCCCTGGGCACAGTTCCTATAACTGGAGTCTGAAGGAGGGGCATAGAGGGAGGAGCCAGTTCACACCCCTTTTTAAAGTTTTAAAGTGCCCATGTCTCCTGCGGATCCCATCTATACCCCATGGTTCTTGAAGCATCCCCAGCATCCTCTACGGACTAAGATAAAAGGATTTACCGGTAGGTATTAAAAGCCTATTTTTTGGTACTTACCGATGAGTCCATAAGGGATGCTGGATGCCCACCCTGCGCTGCTCTCTTCTGGCGGTGTGGTTATACTACTGGTTGTACCGGTGGTTATGGGTGGCCTGGTGTCCTTCGGACCTGTTTTCAAGGTTTCCATGCGTTACTGTCATTTTGTCTTTCTATTTCTGCTTGCAGAATAACCAGCCTGTAAGGTCTCTGCGTTCAGTGTAACAGGTCATGGGTTCTAATCCTGGGTGTGACTGTACGACCTGTGTGACCTACGATCGATCACAATCCTCTGTGTATCTATGTCTATGTATCTCTATCTGTATACACGCGCATGTTAAATATCTCTGTGTGTTTCTGAAGTTCCTGTTTTACCGAGATCTCTCTCTATGGTTGTCTGGCTTGCCTCCTCCTCTGTTGGTCGTATTGAGTCTCTCGTTGGGCACAGTTTCTTAACTGGTCTGTGGAGGGGTATAGAGGGGGAGGTGACAGTCACACACATTAAAAATTTTTAAAGTGCCGGCTCGCCTGATCAACCCATTTATACCCCATGGTACTATACTCTAGCGTCCCCTATGGAATAAGTCCCCCTAAGGGATTTATCGGTAAGTACAAAAATTCTGTTTCCACCATGTCCCTGAATCACCACTCCTGCCCGCAGCCCTGCCGGTCCATTCCTGGCAGATGTCTGAAGCAATGCAGTGTGGTGACTCCTTAAATGGACCCTGTGTCTAGTGTTCCCACTAGATTTCTAAGCGTGCAGTGGTTTTGGGGGCAGTGTGTTTGTGTGCGCCGAAGGCTTCCCCCAAGGTCTCCATTTAATGTGAATAGATGCATGGCGGCAACAGCTGGCTATTTTAGCAGGATGCCGCTAAAGGGGTAGGGCGCACTTTGCGGCGCCCTGCTATAACGGCCTAGCTCGAACACTGTCACTGTCCCCGAATCACGAGACTTGTAGCAATTTGCTTTATTATTAGTGCAGCATAATTGTTTTACATTTACACACATTTCTCACATTGTCACCTCTGTAGCTAGTGTTTTTGTGTTTTACCATGTACTTCCACCCCACTGTATGCTAAACGTGTAAGGTTATACCTCCAATGCCTGTTGGGATCCTACTTCTAGCGTGTGAATGCTGCAACCACCCATTTTGTGTAATCTCTTCTAGGTTTGACCTTTTCCACCCAGTGTAATCCTACGTGGTGTGCCCTGTATGTCTGCCTCGTCTGGTACCAATCGTGGGTGGAAGTTATTACTCAAAATTTCTTCACCAAACCCTGCTCTATGCTTATTGTGCGCTCTAGGTTTCGTTGTTCTTGATCTATACTGCTATACATACTGTATGCAACAAATATCCTTTCTCTAACGTCCTAGTGGATGCTGGGGACTCCGTCAGGACCATGGGGAATAGCGGGCTCCGCAGGAGACAGGGCACATCTAAAAAGCCTTTTAGGTCACATGGTGTGTACTGGCTCCTCCCCCTATGACCCTCCTCCAAGCCTCAGTTAGGTTTTTGTGCCCGTCCGAGAGGGTGCAATCTAGGTGGCTCTCTTAAAGAGCTAGTTAGAAAAGTTTTTTTTAGGTTTCTAATCAGTGTCTCCTGCTGGCGACAGGAGCACTGCAACGAGGGACTTAGGGGAGAGACTTGCAACTCACCTGCCTGCAGGAGGATTGAAGTCTTAGGCTACTGGACACTGAGCTCCAGAGGGAGTCGGAACACAGGTCAGCCTGGGGTTCGTCCCGGAGCCGCGCCGCCGATCCCCCTTACAGACGCTGAAGAACGGCAGAACGGAGGTCCGGAAACAGGCGGCAGAAGACTTCAGTCTTCATAGAGGTAGCGCACAGCACTGCAGCTGTGCGCCATTGTTGCTACACGGCTCACGGATCTCGGTCACGGAGGGTGCAGGGCGCTGCTGGGGGCGCCCTGGGCAGCAATATAGAGTACCTTAGAGGCAAATAAATACATCACATATAGCCATTAAGGCTATATGTATGTATTTAACCCAGGCCAGTTTATTAGAAAAACCGGGAGAAAAGCCCGACGAAAAAGGGGCGGAGCTTATTCTCCTCAGCACTCTGCGCCATTTTCCTGCACGGCTCCGCTGGTGAGGAAGGCTCCCACGACTCTCCCCTGCACTGCACTACAGAAACAGGGTAACAAAGAGAGGGGGGGCATAAATTGGCGATATAATTATATATTGAGAGCGCATATATAGAAACAACACCTTCTAGGGTTGTTATATACAGTATAGCGCTTTTGGTGTGTGCTGGCAAACTCTCCCTCTGTCTCCCCAAAGGGCTAGGAGGGTCCTGTCTTCAATAGAGCATTCACTGTGTGGCTGCTGTGTGTGTCGGTACGTGTGTGTCGACATGTATGAGGACGAAGTTGGTGTGGAGGCAGAGCAATTGCCGATGATGGTAATGTCACCCCCTAGGGAGTCGACACCGGAATGGATGGCTTTGGTTATGGAATTACGTGATAATGTCAGCACATTACAAAAGTCAGTTGACGAAATGAGACGCCCGGCAAACCAGTTAGTACCGGTTCAGGCATCTCAGACACCGTCAGGGGCTGTAAAACGTCCCTTACCTCAGTCAGTCGACACGGGTACCGACACAGATGAATCTAGTGTCGACGGTGAGGAAGTAAACGTATTTTCCAATAGGGCCACACGTTATATGATCACGGCAATGAAGGAGGCTTTGCAGCTCTCTGATACTACTGGTACCTCAAAAAGGGGTATTATGTGGGGGGTTAAAAAACTGCCTGTATTTTTCCCAGAATCAGAGGAATTGAATGATGTGTGTGATGAAGCGTGGGTTACCCCCGATAGAAAATTGCCAATTTCAAAGAAGTTATTGGCATTATACCCTTTCCCACCAGAGGTTAGGGCGCGCTGGGAAACACCCCCTAGGGTGGATAAGGCGCTCACACGTTTATCAAAGCAAGTGGCGTTGCCGTCTCCTGATACGGCCGCCCTCAAGGATCCAGCAGATAGGAGGCTGGAAACTACACTGAAGAGTATATACACGCATACTGGTGTTATACTGCGACCGGCAATAGCCTCAGCCTGGATGTGCAGTGCTGGGGTAGTGTGGTTGGATTCTCTGACTGAAAATATTGATACCCTGGATAGGGACAGTATTTTATTGACTCTAGAGCAATTAAAGGATGCTTTTCTTTATATGCGAGATGCTCAAAGAGATGTTTGTACTCTAGCATCAAGAGTAAGCGCAATGTCCATATCTGCCAGAAGAAGTTTATGGACGCGACAGTGGTCAGGTGATGCGGATTCCAAGAGGCATATGGAAGTATTGCCATACAAGGGAGAGGAATTGTTTGGGGTCGGTCTTTCGGACTTGGTGGCCACGGCAACTGCCGGCAAATCCACTTTTTTACCTCAGACTCCTTCCCAACAGAAAAAGACACCGTCTTTTCAGCCGCAGTCCTTTCGCTCCTAAGCCATCAGCATGACGCTGGGGCTGTACAAGCGGTGGGGGGTCGGCTCAAAAATTTCAGCAATCAATGGGATCACTCACAAGTAGACCCGTGGGTCCTGCAGATAATATCTCAGGGGTACATGCTGGAGTTCGAAAGGTCTCCTCCTCGCCGGTTCCTAAAGTCTGCTTTACCAACGTCTCCCTCAGAAAGGACGTTGGTTTTGGAAGCCATTCACAAGCTGTATTCTCAGCAGGTGATAGTCAAGGTACCCCTCCTACAACAGGGAAAGGGGTATTATTCCACACTATTTGTGGTACCGAAACCGGACGGTTCGGTAAGACCTATTCTAAATCTGAAATCCTTGAACCTGTATATACAGAAATTCAAGTTCAAGATGGAGTCACTCAGAGCAGTGATGGCAAACCTGGAAGAGGGGGACTTCATGGTGTCCTTGGACATAAAAGATGCTTATCTACATGTCCCAATTTACCCTTCACACCAAGGGTATCTCAGGTTCGTGATACAAGACTGTCATTATCAGTTTCAAACGCTGCCGTTTGGTTTGTCCACGGCTCCTCGGGTCTTTACCAAGGTAATGACCGAAATGATGGTTCTTCTACGAAGAAAAGGCGTATTAATTATCCCGTACTTGGACGATCTCCTAATAAGGGCAAAGTCCAGAGAACAGCTGGAAGCCAGTGTGGCACTATCACAAGTAGTGCTTCGGCAACATGGGTGGATTCTAAATCTTCCAAAATCTCAATTGACTCCGACAACACATCTGTTGTTTTTGGGCATGATTCTGGACACGGTTCAGAAAAAGGTATTTCTCCCAGAGGAGAAGGCAAAGGAGCTATCCGAACTTGTCAGGAACCTCCTAAAACCAGGAACTGTGTCAGTACATCAATGCACGAGAGTCCTGGGAAAAATGGTGGCTTCGTACGAAGCGATTCCTTTCGGCAGATTCCATGCACGGACATTCCAGTGGGATCTACTGGACAAATGGTCCGGATCGCATCTGCACATGCATCAGAGGATAACATTGTCACCAAGAACAAGATTGTCTCTCCTGTGGTGGTTACAGACGGCCCATCTGTTAGTGGGCC
Source organism: Pseudophryne corroboree (assembly GCF_028390025.1). Lineage (NCBI taxonomy): Eukaryota > Metazoa > Chordata > Amphibia > Anura > Myobatrachidae > Pseudophryne > Pseudophryne corroboree. The sequence continues at coordinate 640,191,589 of NC_086445.1, read as the reverse complement.
GCAGATTCGGCATACATGACTGGGTCCTGGTGACTACGGATGCCAGCCTACGAGGTTGGGGAGCAGTCACAAAGGGAAGAAACTTCCAGGGTGTGTGGTCAAACCTGGAAAAGTCTCTTCACATAAATATACTGGAGCTAAGAGCGATATACAATGCCCTAAGCCAAGCAAGACCTCTGCTTCAGGATCAGCCGGTGCTGATCCAGTCCGACAACATCACGGCAGTCGCCCACGTCAACCGACAAGGCGGCACGAGAAGCAGAAGTGCAATGACGGAAACTGCACGGATTCTGCGCTGGGCGGAGAATCATGTCGTAGCACTGTCAGCAGTGTTCATCCCGGGAGTGGACAACTGGGAAGCAGACTTCCTCAGCAGACACGACCTTTCACCCGGGAGAGTGGGGACTTCATCCAGAAGTTTTCAACATGATGGTGAACCGTTGGGAAAAACCAAAGGTGGACATGATGGCGTCTCGCCTCAACAAAAAGTTGGACAGGTATTGCGCCAGGTCAAGAGACCCACAGGCAATAGCTGTGGACGCTCTGGTAACACCATGGGTGTACCAGTCAGTATATGTGTTCCCTCCTCTGCCTCTCATACCAAAGGTACTGAGAATTATACGGAAAAGAGGAGTAAGAACAATACTGATAGCTCCGGACTGGCCAAGAAGAACTTGGTATCCAGAACTTCAAGAGATGCTCACGGAGGATCCGTGGCCTCTACCTCTAAGAAGGGACCTGCTTCAACAGGGACCTTGTATGTTCCAAGACTTACCGCGACTGCGTTTGACGGCATGGCGGTTGAACGCCGGATTCTAAAAGAAAAGGGCATTCCTGAGGAAGTTATTCCGACTTTAATTAAAGCCAGGAAAGATGTGACCGCACAACATTATCACCGTATTTGGAGAAAATATGTTGCGTGGTGTGAGGCCAAGAAGGCTCCAACGGAAGAATTTCAATTGGGTCGATTCTTACATTTCCTGCAAGCAGGATTGTCTATGGGCCTAAAATTGGGGTCCATTAAAGTTCAAATTTCGGCCTTATCAATTTTCTTCCAGAAAGAATTGGCGTCAGTGCCTGAAGTACAGACTTTTGTAAAAGGTGTACTACATATACAACCCCCAATAGTGCCTCCAGTGGCACCGTGGGATTTGAACGTGGTTCTAAATTTTCTCAAATCTCATTGGTTTGAGCCTTTAAAATCGGTAGATTTAAAATACCTTACATGGAAGGTAACCATGCTATTGGCCCTGGCTTCAGCCAGGAGAGTTTCAGAATTGGCGGCTTTGTCGTACAAAAGCCCATATCTGATTTTCCATTCGGTCAGGGCAGAATTGCGGACACGTCCTCAATTTCTCCCTAAGGTGGTTTCGGCTTTTCACTTGAACCAGCCTATTGTGGTGCCTGCGGCGACTAGCGACTTGGAGGACTCCAAGTTACTGGACGTTGTCAGAGCATTGAAAATATATATTTCAAGGACAACTGGAGTCAGAAAATCTGACTCGTTGTTTATATTGTATGCACCCAACAAGATGGGTGCTCCTGCGTCTAAACAGACGATTGCACGTTGGATATGTAGCACAATCCAACTTGCACATTCTGTGGCAGGCCTGCCACAGCCTAAATCTGTAAAGGCCCACTCCACAAGGAAAGTGGGCTCATCCTGGGCGGCTGCCCGAGGGGTCTCGGCATTACAACTTTGCCGAGCAGCTACGTGGTCAGGGGAGAACACGTTTGTAAAATTTTACAAATTTGATACTCTGGCTAAGGAGGACCTGGAGTTCTCTCATTCGGTGCTGCAGAGTCATCCGCACTCTCCCGCCCGTTTGGGAGCTTTGGTATAATCCCCATGGTCCTGACGGAGTCCCCAGCATCCACTAGGACGTTAGAGAAAATAAGATTTTACTTACCGATAAATCTATTTCTCGTAGTCCGTAGTGGATGCTGGGCGCCCATCCCAAGTGCGGATTGTCTGCAATGTTTGTACATAGTTATTGTTACAAAAATCGGGTTATTACTATTGTTGTGAGCCATCTTTTTAGAGGCTACTTCGTTTTGTTATCATACTGTTAACTGGGTTCAGATCACAAGTTGTACGGTGTGATTGGTGTGGCTGGTATGAGTCTTACCCGGGATTCAAGATCCTTCCTTATTGTGTACGCTCGTCCGGGCACAGTACCTAACTGAGGCTTGGAGGAGGGTCATAGGGGGAGGAGCCAGTACACACCATGTGACCTAAAAGGCTTTTTAGATGTGCCCTGTCTCCTGCGGAGCCCGCTATTCCCCATGGTCCTGACGGAGTCCCCAGCATCCACTACGGACTACGAGAAATAGATTTATCGGTAAGTAAAATCTTATTTTTTTATTTTTTGAAAAGTAGAAAGCACTTTTAATAGCCATATTAAGCAAATGAAGACAATGTAACTGAAATTTATTTGTTCAATCTGTTATTTCTCTTTATTAGCTTACACCCTGGATGGACTTCTGGTCTTCTCTTTGCTCTTTGTCTGTACTTGCGCTTATTTCAGGAAAGTGCCACGTTTGCGCTCTTGGCTCTTGTCTGAAAAGAAAGGAGTATGGGGAGTTTTCTATAAAGGTAATTTATGGTTATGTTTTAAAATTTGGCCTTGCCTTCATGCATTAAAAAAAAAAGGAGCAATTGGGGTCTTCATTTAGGGATAATTTGCATTGTAACTGCTTTACAAGTAACAACTTCACTGCAGATTGACAGCTAGCCACTATGAAGCTTACACTGAGGTTGGGTACACACTTGCCATATATAGAATTTGCACAGCTGGCAAACGATATATCGGTTAGACCATTTGCTCATGTATCCAGCTGATATGTCTGTGTAACACACACATAGCATATACCAGAATTATTGGTACAGGCAACTGACCCATATGCTAGCTGCATGAACAACAGACAATGACTTCACTACCTGTTACTGTGGCCAGGTATGTTGGGCGGCGGATTGGTCAGTGTGTATGCACAAGAACTTTTGTGCATAAACCTTACAAATCATTAGATTGGTTGGCCAGATGGCTGATCCATCTGCCAAGTGTATGACCCAGCATAAGTCGTGTCCTGTTGTACATAAAGTAGAAGAAACGGTCTATTTCAGGAGCGACCAACCACTCAAACTTGAGTCCCAAAAAGATAACAAAGTCGGGGCCCACCCTTTGCCCCTTTTATATGCCCATTAGATATCCCCAGATATGTAGATATCCCAAGGAGCCCTTCCACACATCCACCTCTCCTCCTACTGGAGCATGCGCAGATAGCACAATCCTTCCCCTCTCCTGATTCGGTGCCCCTTTTTGTCCAGTCACTGGTGCTTTGGAACAATGGTTCTATATGCTTCATGTATCTATAATTATATACAGTGGTGCATGAAAGTTTGTGAACCCTTCAAAATTTTCTATATTTCTGAGGAAATTTTGGCTAAAAACTACCTCCGATTTTCACACAAGCCCTAAAAGTAGATAAAGAAAACCAAATCAAACAAATGAGACCAAAAAAACTAGACGTGCTTATTTTTTAATTGAGGAAAATTGTCCAATATCACATATCTGTGAGGGGAAAAAGTATGTGAACCTTTGATTTTAGTATTATTATTATTATTATTATTATTATTATCTTCTATATTTATATGGCACCACAAGGGATCCGCAGCACCCATTAGAGCACATAAAAAATTATAAAAACAATAAAAAAGCACTTACAGTTTGAGACCATATATAATAAGTACAATGTGTATGTACAGAAAACCAGAGGTTAGGCGCTATCAAAGAGAGTATTGAGTATAAGATAGGATAAGTAAGAGAAGGAAAGGCACATGAGAGAAGGCCCTACTCTTGCAAGCTTACAATCTAAAAGTATGTGGTATGACCCCCTTGTGCAACAATAACTGTATTCAAACAATTACAGTAATTGTTGATTAGTCCTAAACATCTGCTTATAAGAATCTTAACCCATTACTCCGTAAAAAAACAGCTTCACCTCGGTTATGTTGGTGGGTTTTCTCCCATTAACTGCTCGCTTCAGGTCCATCCACAACCTTTCGATTGGATTAAGGTCAGGACTTTAAATGTGTTCTTTAACCATTCTTTGGTCGCATGACTTGTGTGCTGTGGGTTGTTGTCTCTCTGCATGACCCAAGTTAACTTGAGATGCAGCTTATGGACAGATGTTCTGACATTTTCCTTTAGAATATTCTGGTATAATTCAAAATTCATTGTCCTATCAATGATGGCAAGTTGTCCTGGGCCAGATTAAGTAAAAACAGGCCCAAACCATGATACTACCACCACCGTGTTTCACAGATGGTATGAGGGTTTTATGCTGTAATGCAGTGTTGCTTTTGCCGTGATCTTTGTTGGACGACCACTCCTGGGGAGGATAAATAGTCTGGAATTTCCTCCATTTGTACACAATCTGTCTGACTGTTGATTGGTGGAGTCCAAAAGCTTTAGAGATGGATTGTTTTAACCTTTTCCAGCCTGGTGAGCAACGACGACTCAGGTCCTCAGCAATCTCCTTTGATCGTGGCATGATACACTTAAACAAACATGTTGTGAACATCAGACTTTGATAGATCCTTATTCATTTAAAAAAAAAAAAAAAAGTTGTCTGTTCACACCTAATTGTCATCACTTAGATTGAAATTCCTGAGTCTAATTTCACCTTCAAAATATCTGCTAAGCCTAAAGGTTCACATAATTTTGCTACTCAGATGTGATATTGGATAATTTTCCTCAATAAAAAATGAGCACATCTAATTTTTTGTTTCGTTTCTTTTGATTTGGTTCTCTACTTTTTAAGGCTTGTGTGAAAATTTCAGAATAAATGAAACAAAAGTTCTGAAGGGTTCCCAAACCTTCAAGCACAACTATATGTTCATGGGTTTATAATAGGTTTGCAATTCATGCTCCGTTCTACAATTGAATTACATAGATCAGTCAGGTTTCAGTTAATTTCCTATTGTAATTCATAAATTGCTTCTTTGTCAAATGCTAGAAACTGAATGTTTTGCTTAAACAAAATAATTGATATTTTAATGTGACATCTTTTTATTTATTTACTTTTAGCTGCAGTGATTGGCTCTCGTCTGCACTTGTCAGTCGCTTTGTCCTGTTGTGCTATGGCCTTTTATGTCTTGTTAATAAAGTGAAATGACGTTCCTGGCAACTCTCTTCGTCACATTTCTGGTAAACCTGGGACCAGGAGCAAATAACACAGGAAAAGATGTGAACTGGAAACTTTATGACAAGACTAAATATACTCTGCTATGGGAATACTACATTCTAGCATGCGACTTCATGCTTTGTAATATATTTCATAGTTAATGTGGTGCAGTTTGGTGTAATTATCATGTACACATTTCTATGGTTCTTAGACCAGCAATATTTTTGTCAAAGCTACTCCTGAAACAATGAAACCATTTTCTTTGACTATACCAGTTAACATTAAATCTTATGGTAAGAGATTGGTCTGCAGCCAATTGATACTGGAATAGTCAAAGTGCAGGAGACTGGGGATAAGGGTTTAAAATGCTGGAAACCAGAGGCACAAATGACCATTAAGTGCCATATAGGTGATGCCAATGCACATTTAGAAAAGAAAAACATTTTGAGATGGAAAAACAATTAGTTGATTTTCTTGGGTAAGTACAGTACGGGCATTGACTATAGTTCAAAATTATTGGGGCATCATTATAGTCAACAGAAGAGATGGAAACTACACATCAGAATACACATGGATTTTGTGTCTGAGCATATATTTAAAGCATTATCTGTATATTAATATGAATGATAGTGGGGCAGATGTATTAACCTGGAGAAGGCATAAGGAAGTGATAAACCAGTGATATGTGCAAGGTGATAAAGGCACCAAGCAATCAGCTGCAATATGTAAATTAACAGTTAGTATCTGAATGGCTGGTGCCTTTATCACCTTGCACAGATCACTGGTTTATCACTTCCTTATGCCTTCTCCAGGTTAATACATCTGCTCCAATGTACTGATTCACTTTTAATAATTTACACTTTTTATGCAAAAATTGCATACTGTATTTGGTTGTCATGGTCTTAGAACTTTATTCCCGTAGACCCTGCTGTTAAAGTTCTTATAAATAAAGCTGGATTCAGTATTTGTTTGAAGCGCCTTTATTTCTCATTGTAGACACTGTTTAAGACTGGATCATAGTGTGGTTGCTTTCAGTGGCTGCTCCTGTGGTGGAGCTGTAGCGCATCCAATTTTCAAATAGTGGAGCAACACCAACGGTCATCCCAAACTGAATCACTGGCAGTTGGTGTGGCTCCCCTATATGAACTTTGCACTGTGCTGCAGCCCCAACTCTGGAGCCGCCACTGGTTAGCATGGAATTCCCCCTCTCTCCCACTTCTATTTCTGAAATGGTAAATCCTATGAATATACAGTGTGTGTAAAATGCTTACATTAGATGTTCATAAATCCTCTACAAAGCACAAGATTGAAATCTTACTTTACCTGGTCACATATAGGACATCGTTTTTTTTTTAATCTAGGAAAATATTGAATATGCACTGTTCAAACAGATATTATTCACTAGCAGGTATGCCCTAATGTACCTAGGGGCAGATTTATTAAGCCTGGTGAAGTGATAAAGTAGAAAGTGATAATGCACCAGCTAATCAGCTCCTAACTACCATGTTTCAGGCTCGGTTTGAAAAATGACAGTTAAAAGGTGACTGGCTGGTGCGTTATCACCTTCCACTTTATCACTTCACCAGGCTTAACAAATCTGCTCCCTAATCCTTTACACACAATTTTACAAAGAATTGGGGAAAGCCTGTCTCCCTACATACTACCATTTGCAGTTAAACTACAGAGAGAAACCAGTGTTAATATTGTATTTGTGCTCATACCACATTGCTAATATTTATATAGTGGTATCATACTTCATTATGACTTAAACTCCCATTTTAAAAAATAAAATTGATTGCATGGCTGCCTCCAGCCCAAGATGTGCTCCGTGGGGGTTTTGAAAAAACTGGTTGCAGGTCATATCTGTGTAGAGAATGGGTGCATAAGGGCAAAACTCCCTGGATTAGTGTTGTCATTGGTCTGAATCTAGGGTGGCAGAGTTGTGTGTAAGATAGGCCTTTTCCTTTATTTGTTTTATCTTTAATTTTAAGGTGGGTAGAGAAGCAGGTGCTGTACATGACTATGAATGCTATATATGTATAATGCATACTGGTAACATCACCAGTATTTATTTTACGTCCTAGAGGATACTAGGTATCCATTTAGTATCTTGGGGTATAGATGGGTCCACTAGGAGCCATGGGCACTTTAAGAATTTGATAGTGTGGGCTGGCTCCTCCCTCTATGCCCCTCCTACCAGACTCTGTTTAGAAAATGTGCCCGGAGGAGCCGGCCACGCTTAGGGAAGCTCCTGAAGAGTTTTCTGCATTTATTTTTCTGTTTGTTGTTTTCAGGCACGACTGGATGGCACCAGCCTGCCTGCTTCGTGGGACTTAGGAGTGAGGGAACGGCCCAACCTCTTGAACCTCCCGTTCCCCGCTGACCGGACACTAGCTCCTGAGGCAACTATTCGCAAGCCCCACCACAGCGAGCGTACATTCCCGCAGCACACCGCCACCCCTAACAGAGCCAGAAGTGTGGGGAGTACTAAGCCGGCGTCCCGGTTAACGGGTCGCCGGCCATTATGGCGGCATGATGGTACGGAGACGCACAGCTTCTAACCGGGGTGCATTGCGTCTCCAGACTCAGTACACAACTCCCTCTCAGTACACTGTACACCAGTGATGGCTAACCTTGACACTCCAGCTGTTGTTGTACTACACATCCAGACTCGGTACACAACTCTGTCTCAGTACAGCAGTGATGGCTAACCTTGATACCCCAGCTGGTATAAAAAAAGGCGGGAAGACTGCACGCCATTGAAGGGGAGGGGCTGCACTATAAGCGGACCCAGCAGCTCACCAGCGCCATTTTCCCGCTGCAGTGGACACAGACGCTGACTGACAGGGACACGTAGCTCCTCCGGTGTGACTCCAGATTACTTCAGCAGTACCGGGGGGCCATGGCAGGTGGGGGGGGGGGGGGGGGGGGGGGGTGTGTGTGTGTGTGTGTGTGTGTGTGTGTGTGTGTGTGTGTGTGTGTGTGTGTGTGTGTGTGATTATTAGTGTACTAAATCCCCAATCTGGGTACTTAGTCTGATCCGGCTAAGCGTGGCATTGGCAATAAGGACGCTGTGGGCTGGCTCCAAAATATCTCTGTCTCCCTGGAAGGGCTCTTTGTGGGTTAATTGTGCTTTTAACCTTTTCATGTGTGTGTGTGCTGTCATATTTACAATATGTCAGGCAAAGAGTGTGTTTCTTGTACGGCAGAGTGTTCCTCTTCCCCAGGGAGTTCACTACTATGAACCAGCGTAGCTTGATTCCATTAAAGGAATGATCTCCAATATCTCCCATAAATTGTCCCACAATGAGAAAGAGATGCAATACTTAAGACAGTCTGTGGATGACATTATGAACAGTCCCCAAACAAGCGTCTCATTCCCCTGCCATTTGTCCACAAAAACAAATTCTGGCCCATGTCCTGCAGTCTAACTCTGCCGCTAGGGGGAAATCAGACATGGAGGAGGTGGATTCAGAAGTGGTGGTGGGGGGGGACGCTGCTCTGTCACAGGGAATAGAGTCTCTTATAGAAGCTATCAGAGACGTTCTGCAAATTCTAGATAAGGTGACAATGGAATGTGAGGAATCTTATTTTAATGAGAAAAAGAAGTCCTCAGTCACTTTTCCTGTGTCATAGGAATTGAATACCCTGTTTGAAGAACCGTGGGTTAATCCTGATAAGACATTTCAAATCCCTAAAAGGTTACTCATCTTTCTGCAGCGGGGTACACTGTGTTCCACAGCGAATACATCGGGGTGTAGAGTTGGATCTTGATACAGAGGCACCAACAGGCCAAAGCTTTGACCGTTCCCAGGATGCATTGCATGGCCTCCTCTTTAACCCCGCCTCCTGACACTGGAGTTCAGTTTGTAAGTTGGTGCCTGCAGAGCAGGTAACTTAACAAGGAAGGCTGTGGTAGTCAGCCCTGAAAATAGCTTTTGTCAAAAGTGCTGCACCCCCTGAAGAATCTTCTATGTCGGAGTGACATACTATGCTGTGGCTCCAACACCTCACCAGCAACGCCGCATACTCCCCGCTGGCTGAGTTCCCGGGTACTTGCGGCGGAGGCGCTGCGGTTTACAGGCACATGCCGCTGGCGCTCTCCAGGATCGCGTGGCTGCTTCTTGGGAGACGGTAAGAGGGTCCCCAAGTGGGACCCGCCGAAATCGCGTACCGGTCGCGGTCTTAGGAGACGGGCCGCGACGCTGACGTGGACACTGTGTAAGAGCAGGGACCCCACTATATCCACCAGGGCAGGGAGCACAGGTCAGATTTTACGAAAATCCTGTTTAACAGGGCTCCACAGTACTCGGTGGTGAGGACCAGCATAGGGGATAAGGCGCTTGACTTGTAGCCCCTCCCCCAGCTCCGGGCGCCATCTACAGCTGGTGTTCCCTCCCTGGAGCTGCTCCTTACTCTCCCTCCCTGACAGATTTGGGCACCATCTTTTCACAAGTCGCTGCGGCTCATCTCTGAGACTGCAGGGCAATGTCTCCTCTGTAAATCCGACTGTTTACTCAGCGCTGTGCATTTACAGTCACTTACGTATTCTACATGACATTTTCGACATTGTTCGTTAAAAACAAGTGTACTGCTACCCGAATATTTAGTACAAGTATTCTGAGATATACATCCAGTAGCTGACTGTGCATTGATTATATGTATGTATGTATGTGTATATATATATATATAATGTATTTCTCTAACGTCCTAGTGGATGCTGGGGACTCCGTAAGGACCATGGGGAATAGCGGGCTCCGCAGGAGACTGGGCACTCTAAAGAAAGATTTAGTACTATCTGGTGTGCACTGGCTCTTCCCTCTATGCCCCTCCTCCAGACCTCAGTTAGAATCTGTGCCCGGCCAGAGCTGGGTGCTCCTAGTGGGCTCTCCTGAGCTTGCTAGAAAAGAAAGTATTTTGTCAGGTTTTTTATTTTCAGAGAGCTTCTGCTGGCAACAGACTCTCTGCTACGAGGGACTGAGGGGAGAGAAGCAAACCTACTCACGGCAGCTAGGTAGCGCTTCTTAGGCTACTGGACACCATTAGCTCCAGAGGGATCGAACACAGGTACTTAACCTTGATCGTCCGTTCCCGGAGCCGCGCCGCCGTCCCCCTCGCAGAGCCAGAAGAACAGAAGCAGCAGAAGCATGAAGACATCGAAATCGGCGGCTGAAGGCTCCTGTCTTCACTTAAGGTAGCGCACAGCACTGCAGCTGTGCGCCATTGCTCCCACAGCACACCGCACACTCCGGTCACTGTAGGGTGCAGGGGGGGGGGGGGCGCCCTGGCCAGCAATTAATTACCTTTTTGGCAAAAATAGACATATATACAGTCTGGGACTGTATATATGCCCGAGCCCCCGCCATTTTTTACACATTAAAGCGGGACAGAAGCCCGCCGCTGAGGGGGCGGGGCCTTCTTCCTCAGCACACCAGCGCCATTTTCTCTTCACAGCTCCGCTGGAAGGACGCTCCCCAGGCTCTCCCCTGCAGTATACAGGTGCAATAGAGGGTAAAAAAGAGAGGGGGGGCACATAAATTTAGGCGCAGAAATATATTTAACAGCAGCTACGGGGTAAACACTAAGGTACAGTGTAATCCCTGGGTTACATAGCGCTGGGGTGTGTGCTGGCATACTCTCTCTCTGTCTCCCCAAAAGCCTTTGTGGGGTCCTGTCCTCAGTCAGAGCATTCCCTGTGTGTGTGCTGTGTGTCGGTACGCCTGTGTCGACATGTTTGATGAGGAAGGATACGTGGAGGCAGAACAAGTGCAGCTGAGTGTGGTGTCGCCGCCGACGGTGCCAACACCTGATTGGATGGATATGTGGAAGGTGTTAAATGATAATGTAAACTCCTTGCATAACAGATTGGATAAAACTTTAACCTTGGGACAGTCGGGGTCTCAACCCTTGCCTGATCCTACAGCGCAGAGGCCGTCAGGGTCTCAAAAGCGCACATTATCACAGTTGACACAGATGTCGACACAGAATCGGACTCCAGTGTCGATGACGATGAGGCAAAGTTGCAGCCTAAAATGACTAAAGCCATCCGCTACATGATTGTAGCAATGAAGGATGTATTACACATTTCTGAGGAAAATCCTGTCCCTGACAAGAGGATTTATATGTATGGGGAGAAAAAGCATGAAGTGACTTTTCCCCCTTCACATGAAATAAATGAATTATGTGAAAAAGCGTGGGATTCCCCTGACAGGAAGGTGATAATTTCTAAGAGATTACTTATGGCGTATCCTTTCCCGCCAACGGACAGGTTACGCTGGGAATCCTCCCCTAGAGTAGACAAGGCGTTGACACGCTTGTCTAAGAAGGTGGCCCTGCCGTCTCAGGATACGGCCGCCCTAAAGGATCCTGCGGATAGAATGCAGGAAGGTATCCTGAAGTCTGTTTATACACATTCTGGCACACTGCTGAGGCCAGCAATTGCTTCGGCCTGGATGTGTAGTGCGGTAGCTGCATGGACGGATACTCTGTCTGAGGAGATAGATACCCTGGACAGGGACACTGTTCTACTGACCCTGGCACATATCAAGGACGCGGTCCTATATATGCGGGATGCCCAGAGGGACATTTGCCTGCTGGGCTCTAGAGTAAACGCAATGTCCATTTCTGCCAGAAGGGTCTTATGGACTCGGCAATGGACAGGGGATACCGACTCTAAAAAACACATGGAGGTTTTACCTTATAAGGGTGAGGAATTGTTTGGGGACGGTCTCTCGGACCTAGTTTCCACAGCTACGGCTGGGAAGTCAAATTTCTTGCCTTATGTCTCTCCACAGCCTAAGAAAGCACCGTATTACCAAATGCAGTCCTTTCGTTCTCAGAAGAGCAAGAAGGTCAGAGGTGCGTCCTTTCTTGGTAGAGGAAAAAAGCTGCACCATACAGCTAGTTCCCATGAACAAAAGTCTTCCCCGGCTTCCACTAAATCCACCGCATGATGCTGGGGCTCCACAGGCGGAGCCAGGAGCCGTGGGGGCGCGTCTCCGACATTTCAGCCACCAGTGGGTTCGCTCACAGGTGGATCCTTGGGCTATACAAGTTGTGTCTCAGGGATACAAGCTGGAATTCGAGGTGACGCCCCCTCACCGTTACCTAAAATCGGCCTTACCAACTTCCCCCATGGAAAGGGAGATAGTGTTGGCGGAAATTCACAAACTTTTTCTCCAGCAGGTGGTGGTAGAGGTTCCCCCCCTTCAACGGGGAAGGGGCTACTATTCCACTATGTTTGTGGTACCGAAACCGGACGGTTCGGTCAGACCCATTTTAAATTTAAAATCCCTGAACATTTATCTGAAGAAATTCAAGTTCAAAATGGAATCGCTCAGAGCGGTCATTGCAAGCCTGGAAGACGGGGATTTTATGGTGTCTCTGGACACTAAGTATGCTTACTTGCATGTCCCCATTTATCCGCCTCATCAGGAGTACCTCAGGTTTGTGGTACGGGACTGTCATTACCAATTCCAGACGTTGCCGTTTGGCCTGTCCACGGCACCGAGAGTTTTTACCAAGGTGATGGTGGAAATGATGGTGCTCCTTCGGAAGCAAGGGGTTACAATTATCCCATACTTGGACGATCTCCTCATAAAGGCGAGGTCCAGGGAGCAGTTGCTGATCAGCGTAGCACGCTCTCAGGAAGTGTTGCGTCAGCACGGCTGGATTCTGAACATTCCAAAGTCGCAGCTGATTCCTGCGACGCGTCTGCCCTTCCTGGGCATGATTCTGGACATAGACCAGAAGAAGGTGTTTCTCCCGGAGGAGAAGGCTCAGGCGCTCGTGACTCTGGTCAGAGACCTCCTAAAGCCAAAACAGGTGTCGGTGCATCACTGCACACGAGTCCTGGGAAAGATGGTGGCGTCATACGAAGCCATTCCCTTCGGCAGGTTCCATGCGAGGATCTTTCAGTGGGATCTGCTGGACAAGTGGTCCGGATCGCATCTTCAGATGCATCGGATGATCACCCTGTCCCCCAGGGCCAGGGTGTCTCTTCTGTGGTGGCTACAAGGTGCTCACCTCCTCGACGGCCGCAGATTCGGCATACAGGACTGGGTCCTGGTGACCACGGATGCAAGCCTCCGAGGGTGGGGGGCAGTCACTCAAGGAAGAAACTTCCAAGGGTTGTGGTCAAGTCAGGAGACTTGTCTGCACATAAATATCCTGGAGCTACGGGCCATATACAACGGTTCCGGTATGAATGGTCGACCATGTTATGGTCGACAGTCATTAGGTCGACCACTATTGGTCGACATTGACATGGTCGACATGGACACATGGTCGACACATGAAAAATGGTCGACACATGAAAAGGTCGACCTGAGTTTTTTAACTTTTTTTGGTGTCGTTTTTTGCGTAAAGTGACTGGGAACCCCAATTAGTGCACCGCGTCTCCTCGCATGGCTCACTTCGCTCGCCATGCTTCGGGCATGGTGCCTTCGCTCCGCTACCGCTTCGCTCGGCACAGATTACCGTTCCAATCATAGTCCACGTGGATCGTAAAGTATGGAAAAGTTCCCCAAAAGAAATAAAAGTTAAAAAACTCATGTCGACCTTTTCATGTGTCGACCATTTTCATGTGTCGACTGTGTCCATGTCGACCATGTCAATGTCGACCAATAGTGGTCGACCTAATGACTGTCGACCATAACATGTTCGACCATCTGAACGGATACCATATACAACGCCCTGAGTCAAGCGGAGCCTCTGCTTCGAGACCAACCAGTGCTGATTCAGTCAGACAACATCACGGCAGTCGCTCATGTAAACCGCCAGGGCGGCACAAGAAGCAGGGTGGCAATGGCGGAAGCCACCAGGATTCTTCGTTGGGCGGAGAATCACGTGCAAGCACTGTCAGCAGTGTTCATTCCGGGAGTGGACAACTGGGAAGCAGACTTCCTCAGCAGACACGACCTCCACCCGGGAGAGTGGGGACTTAATCAAGAAGTCTTCACGCAGATTGTAAATCGATGGGAACTGCCACAGGTTGACATGATGGCGTCCCGCCTCAACAAAAAATTAAAGAGGTATTGCGCCAGGTTAAGGGACCCTCAGGCGATAGCTGTGGACGCACTGGTGACACCGTGGGTATTCCAGTCGGTCTATGTGTTTCCTCCTCTTCCTCTCATACCCAGGGTACTGAGAATCGTAAGGAAAAGAGGAGTGAGAACAATACTCATTGTTCCGGATTGGCCAAGAAGGACTTGGTACCCGGAACTGCAAGAAATGCTCACAGGGGACCCATGGCCTCTGCCTCTCAGACAGGACCTGTTGCAACAGGGGCCCTTTCTGTTCCAAGACTTACCGCTGCTGCGTTTGACGGCATGGCGGTTGAACACCGGATCCTAGCAGTAAAGGGCATTCCGGATGCAGTTATTCCTACGCTGATAAAGGCTAGGAAGGACGTGACAGCAAAACATTATCACCATATATGGCGAAAATATGTTGCTTGGTGTGAGGCCAGGAAGGCCCCTACAGAGGAATTCCAGCTGGGTCGATTCCTGCACTTCCTACAGTCAGGTGTGACTATGGGCCTAAAATTAGGGTCCATAAAGGTCCAGATTTCGGCCCTATCCATTTTCTTTCAAAAAGAACTGGCTTCACTGCCTGAGGTTCAGACGTTTGTTAAGGGAGTGCTGCATATTCAGCCTCCTTTTGTGCCACCAGTGGCACCTTGGGATCTTAACGTGGTCTTGGCTTTCCTGAAATCCAACTGGTTTGAGCCACTTAAGACAGTGGAGCTAAAGTATTACACGTGGAAAGTGGTCATGCTGTTGGCCCTAGCCTCAGCTAGGCGTGTGTCAGAATTGGCGGCTTTGTCATGTAAAAGCCCCTATCTGGTTTTCCATATGGATAGGGCAGAATTGCGAACTTGTCCGCAGTTTCTGCCAAAGGTGGTGTCATCTTTTCATTTGAACCAACCCATTGTGGTGCCTGCGGCTACTCGTGACTTGGAGGATTCCAAGTTGCTTGATGTAGTCAGGGCTTTGAAGATCTATGTTGCCAGGACAGCTGGAGTCAGGAAAACTGACTCGCTGTTTATCCTGTATGCATCCAACAAGCTGGGTGCTCCTGCTTCAAAGCAAACCATTGCTCGCTGGATCTGTAACATGATTCAGCAGGCTCATTCTGCGGCTGGATTGCCGCATCCAAAATCAGTGAAAGCCCATTCCACAAGGAAGGTGGGCTCTTCTTGGGCGGCTGCCCGAGGGGTCTCGGCATTACAGCTTTGCCGAGCTGCTACTTGGTCGGGTTCAAACACATTTGCAAAGTTCTACAAGTTTGATACCCTGGCTGAGGAGGACCTGGTGTTTGCCCATTCGGTGCTGCAGAGTCATCCGCACTCTCCCGCCCGTTTGGGAGCTTTGGTATAATCCCCATGGTCCTTACGGAGTCCCCAGCATCCACTAGGACGTTAGAGAAAATAAGAATTTACTCACCGGTAATTCTATTTCTCGTAGTCCGTAGTGGATGCTGGGCGCCCGTCCCAAGTGTGGACTTTCTGCAATACGTGTATATAGTTATTGCTTAACAAAGGGTTATGGTTATGTAGCATCGGTTGAGTGATGCTCAGTTGTTGTTCATACTGTTAACTGGGTAAGTTTATCACAAGTTGTACAGTGTGATTGGTGTGGCTGGTATGAGTCTTACCCTGGATTCCAAAATCCTTTCCTTGTAATGTCAGCTCTTCCGGGCACAGTTTCCTTAACTGAGGTCTGGAGGAGGGGCATAGAGGGAGGAGCCAGTGCACACCAGATAGTACTAAATCTTTCTTTAGAGTGCCCAGTCTCCTGCGGAGCCCGCTATTCCCCATGGTCCTTACGGAGTCCCCAGCATCCACTACGGACTACGAGAAATAGAATTACCGGTGAGTAAATTCTTTATATATATATATATATATATATATATATATATTAGTTAGTTTTACTAGTCCAGTGCAGTTTTGTTTGTTTGAAATAATTTCTGCATTGTAACTGTGACTGAGCGTGCCTGTAGCTGCCGTGTGCATTTCATTTCTCGTGTATCACACCTATTGCTGTCACTGTATTCTGTATCCTGGGGGGCTAGGTGCGTCAGAGTCTCATATAGTGCTGCACAGTATATACTGTTTAGTGTATTTTACTGTGTTTTTCAGTCACCTCATACCGCTTTAATTCTCTGTTTGTCCTGTATTTACTGTCGCATAAATAAATCAGGGTTTTTTTTGCAGGTATTGTATTTGTCTGGCTATATTGTACTGTTACGCTCTACGGCTACATTCACTATGTCTGCCACACAGGGCAGGAAATCTGTGGACTCTTCTGCATCATGTAGTGCTTGCACCAAGGATTTACCTGAGGGGGAGGTTTTAACTGATGGTTTGTGTACTGGGTGCCATATATCTCCCAGTCAGCCCGCAGCCAATCAGGAGCCCCCTGGGGCAGCATTCTCAAGTATGCTGAATACACTTGTGACGCGTCTTACGCCCCCTTTGGGACCTCCTGTGCCATTACAGCAACATATTGTCCCTGTAGTTAATCCGCCCTGGGCGGACACTCTGTCTACCCAGATACAACAATTAAATCAATCTTTGGTTGGACAAAAATCTACCCCATGTCTCTCTAGGGTCAAAGGGTCATCTAAGCGGGCTGCTTCCTCCTCACAATCCACTAATATTTCCGATAATTCTTCTGAGGATGGGGAATATACTGATCCGTCAGACACTGATACAGTTGCTTCTGACGAGGAACCTACATCAGGTTGATGTTCCTGACCGAGTGGAGGCTATTAAGCGGATTCTACAAATTGAGGATGAGGTAGATCCCACTACGGTGTTTAAGAAAACGTCAGAAGGTTGCTAAAGTAGTCTTACCACATTCTGACCATTTAATCGACATATGTCAGGAATCCTGGTCTTCTCCAGGAAAGAAATTCTCCCTAAGAAGATGCTAGCTCATTTTCCTATCCCTACGGAGTTGAGTAACAAGTGGGAAAATCAACCGCCAGTGGACTCTCATGTCGCCCGTCTTGTGGTGCCATCTACTCTGCCTGTCACCCCACTGAAGGAACCAACGCATAAGCGTGTGGAGGGGTGAATGAAGTGACTTGGCGACTGCTAAGACTGCATTTTTACCAAGTACTAATCCTTCTGCACCGAAGGTTAAGAGTACCACTTTTTGTTCCTTTCGACCTCCCGGGAAAGCAAAGGGTCAGGCGTACCCGAGGCAGGCTCGTGTACCCCGCTGCAGAAAATTAGATTTATGGTAGACTTACCATAGTTAAATCTCTTTCTGCGAGGTACACTGGGTTCCACTGGGCGCCCACCCTGACGCACTTAGTGTCTTTTGGGTTTGTATGGCATTAGCTGCTGATCCCTTTTCATGTCATGAGAGTGTGGTTCTATGTGACTAACATCTGCCTTCTCTTTTACCTGTTACTGCATTGAACTGGTTAACGAAACTGAGCTCCAGTGTCCGGAGGTGGGGTTATAGAGGAGACTATGCAATGCATCCTGGAAACAGTCAAGGCTTTAGCCTGTTGGTGCCTCTGGATCAAGATCCAACTGTACACCCTGATATATTCCCTGTGGAACCCAGTGTACCTCACAGAAAGATTTTAACTATAGTAAGTCTACCATAAATTTCCTTTTTCCTTTTCCTGCTGAGTATAGGAAAAAATGGGAAAGTCCACCGATAGTGGATGCATCTGTGTCCAGGTTGTCACGGAAGATTGTATTACCTGTCCCTGGTGCAGCCTCCCTGAAAACACAGCTGATATCAAAATTGAGACTACACTCAAATCCTTGTACACAGCTGCTGGGGTGGCTCAGAGACCCACTATAGCATGTGCGTGGATTACTAAAGCCATTGCTATATGGTCGGGTAACCTCATTGAAGAGTTGGATTCCTTATCTAGGGTGGAGATTGTGTTACTCCTGCAACATATACAGGACTCTGCGAACTTTATGGTGGAAGCCATAAAAGAGGTAGGTTTGCTTAATGCACGCACCACTGCTATGACAGCATCAGCACGCAGGGGCTTATGGTTACGCCAGTGGACTGCGGACGTGGACTCCAGGAAAGGCGTGGAAGGCCTACCCTTTACATGAGAGGCCTTATTTGGAGATGAACTAGACAAATGGATCTCCAAAGCTACTGTGGGTAAGTCCATGTATCCATATATCGTCATTCTACAGATCCCCCAACCAGGAAGACTTACTCAGGACCTACTCTTCAGTCCTTTCGGATTGCCAAGTTTAAGGGCAAAGCCAGAGGCTCTTCTACAGCCAACAGAGGCAAGTATAACCTTACAGGATATCAAGACTGGTACAGACTCAAGTCATTGTTCCAGTTCAACCTCATTTCCAAAACAAGGGATATTGGGGGTCATTCCGACCTGATCGTACGCTGCCGTTTTTACACAGCGCAGCAATCAGGTCACTACTGTGCATGCACCGCAATGTGCAGGCGCGTCTTACGGGTACAAAGCGGATCATTGCTGGGCGATAGCTTTAACGAATCCATTCGCACAGCCGATCACAAGAAAATTGACATGAAGAAGGCGTTTATGGGTGTCAACTGACCATTTTCAGAGAGTGGTTGGAAAAATGCAGGCGTGTCCAAGCGTTTGCTGGACGAGTCTCTGACGTCAATTCCGTGACCGGACAGGCTGAAATGATCGCAGCGGCTGAGTAAGTTCAGACCTACTCAGAAACTGCACAAACTATTTTTGCAGTGCACAGGCGTTCGCACACTTGCAAAGCTAAAATACACTCCCCAGTGGGCGGCGACTGCGTTTGCACAGCTGAAAAAAGTAGCTAGTAAGCAATCAACTCGGAATGACCCCCATTATTCCAACTTGTTTGTGGTACCAAAACCGGATTGTTCGGTAAGGCAGACTTTTAATCTAAAATCGTTGAATCCGTACTTGTTCAAATTCAAGATGGAGTCTCAGAGCTGTGATCTCAGGTCTGGAGGAGGGGGAATTCCTAGTGTCTCTGGATATCAAGGATGCGTACCTTCACATTCCGATCTGGCCACCTCACCAGGCTTATCTACGATTTGCACTGTAGGACTGTCACTACCAGTTCCAGGCCCTGCCTTTTAGTTTCTCCACGGCACTGAGGGTGTTCACCAAGGTGATGGCAGAGATGATGTTTCTCCTTCGTAAGCAGGGAGTGAACATAATTCCATACCTGGAAGATCTTCTGATAAAGGCACCGTCCAGGGAGAGGTTGCTGAACAGCATTGGCCTCACAACCAAACTACTCCTGGATCACGGATGGATTCTAAATCTTCAGGAAATCTCACTTAGAGCCAACTCGGAGGCTCCCATTCCTGGGAATGATACTGGACACACAGTCGCAGAAAGTTTTTCTTCCGTTGGAAACGGCATTGATAATCCAGTCGATGGTGCATCAATGCATTCGCCTTCTGGGGAAAATGGTTGCCTCCTACGAGGCTATTCAGTACGGAAGGTTTCATGCAAGACCCTTCCAGCTCAATTTGTTGGACAAATGGCCTGGCTCACGTCTTCACATGCACCAGAGAATCCGTCTGGTCACCAAAGGCCAGGCTCTCCCTTCTGTGGTGGCTACAGACTTCTCGCCTAATCGAGGGCCGACGGTTCGGGATACCGAATTGGATTCTGCTAACCACAGACGCACCTCTGTTACTTCAAAGTCTTTGGATGTTGTGAGGGCTTTGAAGGTGTATGAGAAGAGGACAGCTCGTCACAGGAAGTTGGACTCGCTGTTTGTTCTTTACAA
The DNA here is from genome assembly GCF_028390025.1 of Pseudophryne corroboree. Taxonomy (NCBI): domain Eukaryota; kingdom Metazoa; phylum Chordata; class Amphibia; order Anura; family Myobatrachidae; genus Pseudophryne; species Pseudophryne corroboree. The sequence continues at coordinate 640,171,650 of NC_086445.1, read as the reverse complement.
TCCCAGTAAGATTGGGTGTCCTGCTTCAAAGCAATCAATTGCGCGCTAGATCAGGCTCACTATCCAGCATGCTTATTCCAAGGCAGGATTGCTGGTTCCTAAATCTGCACAGACCCACTCGACTAGGTGGGGGGGTTCTTCTTGGGTGGCTGCCCGCGGTGTCTCAGCCTTACAGCTATGCCAAGCTGCTACTTGGTAAAGTTTGAACACGTTTGCAAGTTCTACAAGTTCGATACTTTGGCCTCCGAGGACCTTCAGTTTGGTCAATCAGTTCTGCAGGAACCTCAGCACTCCCACCTGGTTTAGGAGCTTTGGTACTTCCCCATGGTACTAAATGGATCCCCAGTATCCTCAAGGATGTAAGAGAAAATAGGATTTTAATTACCTACTGGTAAATCCTTTTCTCATAGTCCGTAGAGGATACTGGGCGCCTGCCCGGTGCTTCGTTCTTCCTGCACTGTTACTTGGTTAAGTATTGTTGTTTGGTTCAGCTGTTCCTGTTCCAAGCTTGGTTAGCATGGCTTTCCTCTTGTTTGTGTGTGCTGGTTCAGAATCTCACCACTATCCTTTTATATCCCTCTCTCATAGTTAGGGGGTCACTCCGAGTTGATCGTAGCTGTGCTAAATTTAGCACGGCTACGATCAGGCACTCAGACATGCGGGAGGACGCCCAGCACAGGGCTAGTCCGCCCCGCATGTCAGTAAAGCCCCCCCCCCCCCGCAGAAATGCAAAAGCATCGCACAGCGGCAATGCTTTTGCATTTGAGGAATAACTCCCGGCCAGGGCAGCTCCTGCGGCTGGCAATGGAACCTCTTCGCTGCCCGGGTCGCAGCGGCTGTGTCGGGTCGCAACGGCTGCCCGGGTCGCAACGGCAGCTAAACGACGCCATCCAGCCCCCTCAGGCCCAGCGACCGGCTTTGCCTGTCAGACAGAGGCGATCGCTAGGAAACGACGGCCTCCGGCCGTCTGGCATGTGCCGACGCATGCGCAGTACTGACCCGATCGCACTGCTGCGATAAATTGCAGCGTGCGATCGGGTCAAAATGACCCCCTTTGTCTGTCTCCTCGGGCACAGTATCCTAGACAGTCTGGTAAGAGGGGCATATAGGGAGGAGCCAAACCACACTATCAAATTCTTAAAGTGCCCATGGTTCCTAGTGGATTCGTCTATACCCCATGGTACTGAATGGATCCCCAGTATCCTCTATGGACTACGAGAAAAGGATTTTCCGGTAGGTAATGAAAATCTTTTTTTTTTTTTTAAATAAAGGCGTTTTCCAGATATCTTTAATCATGCATAGTTAATAATTATACCATATTTTTCTAACAATAGAAATTATAGAATGTGTTGAAAAACCAATTACAACCATAATCCAGGTAACAGATCCAACATTGATATTGTATTTCTTATTTAAATCCTCTAAGTTTGCAGTAAGATGAGCTGATACAGTGACCGTCGCACGGGATCCCAGTGGTCACCATGCCAATGCCGGGAAACTGAGCAATCAGAATGCTGACACACAGGGACTACTCCCACTCCATGGGTGCCCACGACACCCTTAGAGTGGGAATAAAACCTGTGGAGAGCGCAGCAAGCCCGCAAGGGGCTTTGTTGTGCTAGGTTTGGCCCGGTCCGGACAGTGTCAATCTGACTTTTTAAAAGTCAGATTGACATTGTCGGAAACGGGGCTAAAACCTGTCGGATTTGGTCCCCTTTCCGTCAGAAGCACGCGGATCGGCGGCTGTTCCGCCAATCCACGTGGTTTCTGACAAGTCGGATTTCCCGACTTGTCTGAAAAAATGAGGCTGGATTGAGTAAGTTGGAACCCCTTCCGACCTATTCTAGTCGTAAACTGCCATCTTTCCGATAAGACGGCAGTTTCCGACTCTAATTGAATATACCCCTATGTCCCCATCATCACTATTCTCTTAACATCTCTCCCAATTCTTTCTGTCTACCCATCCCACTCTGACACACTATTATCTCTCCATCTCCCCCTCTTCTCTTTCCCAATGTCCATCTCTCTCTCTCTATCTTCTATTCTCTCACACTGTATCCTATCTCTTTTCCCCTATTCTCTCTCCCACTCCACCTATCCCCCCCCCCCCCCCCCACTCCTCTCCTGTCTCCCCTCCCTACTGCATACTTTCTATACTTACGAAAGCCGCCTCCTTCCAACCCTCCAGCTCTCCCTCAGCTGCCCAAGCCGAGCACACAAACACAGACCTAGGGGGTGGGATCCAGCAGTGGGGTAGTGGTTGATCTAGGTCGGGACCTTCCTCAAGTGTAGTTTGTGGCCGGGGCTGGCAGCCAATGGCTGTGAGGAGAGGGAGGGGATATTGCCTCCCATCAGCTCTGTATTGAGCCCGCACTAGATGGACAAATATATATCAGCATTGCTTAATAGATATGTAACAAAAGGAAAGCCAGCTAACCACCAGATGGCACATTTCCTTTTATAAGAGACCAGTAGCTGCTCATTCATTCTGCCAGCTCATTGAAAATCTGCAGCAAAGATATTTAATTCAAACCATGAAAGGGGTGGCAGACCAATATGACATACGTGAGCACTGCATCTTCACAGGTGTGATGTTATTAGAATCTGGAAAACCCTAACCTGAGATTGCAGCCAATTTTTGATGTTATTGCTGTGATTGAGCATGCATAAACACCCAGTTCCTGCAACTCCAAGTAATAATTTCTGAATCCTAACAACATCCAATCAAGTGAAGTTTTTATTGTTTCAGGAATGTAAATGTGTTGGTGGATAATATTTAATGAACTAAGAGGAAAGGAGGATAGGACAGTAATTGTTCTTGGTGGTGTAATAAGTGAAATATAACATTTATTGGTTAAATTAAAAGGAGAAACCTCTTCTCTAATGACAACAGAAATATACAGCAGACCTAAAACTAGAACAAAAGTGTGTCAATAGTAAGGAAATATTTGATAAAAAAAAATATCAAATGGATGCTTAAACCTGATTACCATATTCGCAGCTGCTACTTCACCTGGCTGGCTAGTCATATCAGAATTCACTTTAGGTTGCAGTCTGGGGCATACTTGCCTACTTTTAATTTATCCTCGGCGGGAGAGGCGACAGTGCAGGGAACTTTGGGGGGGGGGGGGGGGGGCAAGGTTGTGACATCAAGCCCTGCTCCCACATTTGGAAAATGCCGCTATTCGCTAGTGATGAGCACCGGAAATTTTTCGGGTTTTGTGCTTTGGTTTTGGGTTCAGTTCCGCGGCCGTGTTTTGGGTTCGAACGCGTTTTGGCAAAACCTCACCGAATTTTTTTTGTCGGATTCGGGTGTGTTTTGGATTCGGGTGTTTTTTTCAAAAAACCCTAAAAAACAGCTTAAATCATAGAATTTGGGGGTCATTTTGATCCCAAAGTATTATTAACCTCAATAACCATAATTTCCACTCATTTTCAGTCTATTCTGAACACCTCACAATATTATTTTTAGTCCTAAAATTTGCACAGAGGTCGCTGGATGACTAAGCTCAGCGACCCAAGTGGCCGACACAAACACCTGGCCCTTCTAGGAGTGGCACTGCAGTGTCACGTAGGATGGCCCTTCCAAAAAACACCCCCCAAACAGCACATGACGCAAAGAAGAAAAAAAAGAAGCGCAATGAGGTAGCTGTGTGAGTAAGCTAAGCGACCCTAGTGGCCGACACAAACACCTGGCCCATCTAGGAGTGGCACTGCAGTGTCACGCAGGATGGCCCTTCCAAAAAACACCGCCCAAACAGCACATGACGCAAAAAAAAAAAGAGGCGCAATGAGGTAGCTGTGTGACTAAGATAAGCGACCCAAGTGGCCGACACAAACACCTGGCCCATCTAGGAGTGGCACTGCAGTGTCACGCAGGATGGCCCTTCCAAAAACTACTCCCCAAACAGCACATGACGCAAAGAAAAATGAAAGAAAAAAGAGGTGCAAGATGGAATTGTCCTTGGGCCCTCCCACCCACCCACCCTTATGTTGTATAAACAGGACATGCACACTTTAACCAACCCATCATTTCAGTGACAGGGTCTGCCACACGACTGTGACTGAAATGACGGGTTGGTTTGGACCCCCACCAAAAAAGAAGCAATTAATCTCTCCTTGCACAAACTGGCTCTACAGAGGCAAGATGTCCACCTCCTCATCATCCTCCGATATATCACCGTGTACATCCCCCTCCTCACAGATTACCAATTCGTCCCCACTGGAATCCACCATCTCAGCTCCCTGTGTACTTTGTGGAGGCAATTGCTGCTGGTGAATGTCTCCACGGAGGAATTGATTATAATTCATTTTAATGAACATCATCTTCTCCACATTTTCTGGATGTAACCTCGTACGCCGATTGCTGACAAGGTGAGCGGCGGCACTAAACACTCTTTCGGAGTACACACTTGTGGGAGAGCAACTTAGGTAGAATAAAGCCAGTTTGTGCAAGGGCCTCCAAATTGCCTCTTTTTCCTGCCAGTATAAGTACGGACTGTCTGACGTGCCTACTTGGATGCGGTCACTCATATAATCCTCCACCATTCTTTCAATGGGGAGAGAATCATATGCAGTGACAGTAGACGACATGTCCGTAATCGTTGTCAGGTCCTTCAGTCCGGACCAGATGTCAGCATCAGCAGTCGCTCCAGACTGCCCTGCATCACCGCCAGCGGGTGGGCTCGGAATTCTGAGCCTTTTCCTCGCACCCCCAGTTGCGGGAGAATGTGAAGGAGGAGATGTTGACAGGTCGCGTTCCGCTTGACTTGACAATTTTCTCACCAGCAGGTCTTTGAACCCCAGCAGACTTGTGTCTGCCGGAAAGAGAGATCCAAGGTAGGTTTTAAATCTAGGATCGAGCACGGTGGCCAAAATGTAGTGCTCTGATTTCAACAGATTGACCACCCGTGAATCCTTGTTAAGCGAATTAAGGGCTCCATCCACAAGTCCCACATGCCTAGCGGAATCGCTCTGTGTTAGCTCCTCCTTCAATGTCTCCAGCTTCTTCTGCAAAAGCCTGATGAGGGGAATGACCTGACTCAGGCTGGCAGTGTCTGAACTGACTTCACGTGTGGCAAGTTCAAAAGGTTGCAGAACCTTGCACAACGTTGAAATCATTCTCCACTGCGCTTGAGACAGGTGCATTCCACCTCCTATATCGTGCTCAGTTGTATAGGCTTGAATGGCCTTTTGCTGCTCCTCCAACCTCTGAAGCATATAGAGGGTTGAATTCCACCTCGTTACCACTTCTTGCTTCAGATGATGGCAGGGCAGGTTCAGGCGTTTTTGGTGGTGCTCCAGTCTTCTGTACGTGGTGCCTGTACGCCGAAAGTGTGCCGCAATTCTTCTGGCCACCGACAGCATCTCTTGCACGCCCCTCTCGTTTTTTAAATAATTCTGCACCACCAAATTCAAGGTATGTGCAAAACATGGGACGTGCTGGAATTTGCCCAGATTTAATGCACACACAATATTGCTGGCGTTGTCCGATGCCACAAATCCACAGGAGAGTCCAATTGGGGTAAGCCATTCTGCGATGATCTTCCTCAGTTGCCGTAAGAGGTTTTCAGCTGTGTGCGTATTCTGGAAAGCGGTGATACAAAGCGTAGCCTGCCTAGGAAAGAGTTGGCGTTTGCGAGATGCTGCTACTGGTGCCGCCGCTGCTGTTCTTGCGGCGGGAGTCAATACATCTACCCAGTGGGCTGTCACAGTCATATAGTCCTGAGTCTGCCCTGCTCCACTTGTCCACATGTCCGTGGTTAAGTGGACATTGGGTACAACTGCATTTTTTAGGACACTGGTGAGTCTTTTTCTGAGGTCTGTGTACATTTTCGGTATCGCCTGCCTAGAGAAATGGAACCTAGATGGTATTTGGTACCGGGGACACAGTACCTCAAACAAGTCTATAGTTGGCTCTGCAGTAATGATGGATACCGGAACCACGGTTCTCACCGCCCAGGATGCCAAGGCCTCAGTTATCCGCTTTGCAGCAGGATGACTGCTGTGATATTTCATCTTCCTCGCAAAGGACTGTTGGACAGTCAATTGCTTGGTGGAAGTAGTAAAAGTGGTCTTACGACTTCCCCTCTGGGATGACCATCGACTCCCAGCAGCAACAACAGCAGCGCCAGCAGCAGTAGGCGTTACACGCAAGGATGCATCGGAGGAATCCCAGGCAGGAGAGGACTCGTCAGAATTGCCAGTGACATGGCCTGCAGGACTATTGGCATTCCTGGGGAAGGAGGAAATTGACACCGAGGGAGTTGGTGGGGTGGTTTGCGTGAGCTTGGTTACAAGAGGAAGGGATTTACTGGTCAGTGGACTGCTTCCGCTGTCGCCCAAAGTTTTTGAACTTGTCACTGACTTATGATGAAAGCGCTGCAGGTGACGTATAAGGGAGGATGTTCCGAGGTGGTTAACGTCCTTACCCCTACTTATTACAGCTTGACAAAGGCAACACACGGCTTGACAAATGTTGTCCGCATTTCTGGTGAAATACTTCCACACCGAAGAGCTGATTTTTTTTGTATTTTCACCAGGCATGTCAATGGCCATATTCCTCCCACGGACAACAGGTGTCTCCCCGGGTGCCTGACTTAAACAAACCACCTCACCATCAGAATCCTCCTGGTCAATTTCCTCCCCAGCGCCAGCAACTCCCATATCCTCCTCATCCTGGTGTACTTCAACACTGACATCTTCAATCTGACTATCAGGAACTGGACTGCGGGTGCTCCTTCCAGCACTTGCAGGGGGCGTGCAAATGGTGGAAGGCGCATGCTCTTCACGTCCAGTGTTGGGAAGGTCAGGCATCGCAACCGACACAATTGGACTCTCCTTGTGGATTTGTGATTTCGAAGAACGCACAGTTCTTTGCTGTGCTTTTGCCAGCTTAAGTCTTCATTTTTCTAGCGAGAGGCTGAGTGCTTCCATCCTCATGTGAAGCTGAACCACTAGCCATGAACATAGGCCAGGGCCTCAGCCGTTCCTTGCCACTCCGTGTGGTAAATGGCATATTGGCAAGTTTACGCTTCTCCTCCGACGATTTTATTTTAGATTTTTGAGTCCTTTTTTTACTGATATTTGGTGTTTTGGATTTTACATGCTCTGTACTATGACATTGGGCATCGGCCTTGGCAGACGACGTTGATGGCATTTCATCGTCTCGGCCATGACTAGTGGCAGCAGCTTCAGCACGAGGTGGAAGTGGATCTTGATCTTTCCCTATTTTTGGAACCTCAACATTTTTGTTCTCCATATTTTAATAGGCACAACTAAAAGGCACCTCAGGTAAACAATGGAGATGGATGGATACTAGTATACTTATGGATGACGAGCGACTGCCGACACAGAGGTAGCTACAGCCGTGGACTACCGTACTGCGTCTGCTAGTATAGACTGGATGATAATGATATAAAAAATATATATATATCACTACTGCAGGACAGGTATATATTATATAATGACGGACCTGCTGGACACTGTCAGCACTGCAGACTCCTAAACTACTAGTATGAAGAAGATAGAAAAAAAAAACCCACCACAGGTAGGTATACAATTATGGACGAGCGACTGCCGACACAGAGGTAGCTACAGCCGTGGACTACCGTACTGCGTCTGCTAGTATAGACTGGATGATAATGATATAAAAAATATATATATATCACTACTGCAGGACAGGTATATATTATATAATGACGGACCTGCTGGACACTGTCAGCACTGCAGACTCCTAAACTACTAGTATGAAGAAGATAGAAATATAATGAATGACGGACCTGCTGGACACTGTCAGCAGAATGCGTTTATAGAATAAAAAAAAAAAACACCACACGAGTGTTTAACTTTTTCAGGCAGACAATATACTGGTGGTCACTGCTGGTCAGTCACACTGGCACTCTGGCAGCAAAAGTGTGCACTGTTAAATATGTACTCCTGCTATAACGGCTCCCCAGTCTCCCCCACAATTAAGCTGTGTGAGCAGTGAGCACTACTCAGCAGAGTCAGATATACATAGATGATATTATCATGCAGCACACTGAGGCTGAGCACAGATATGGTATGTGACTGTGTATCGTTTTTTTTCAGGCAGAGAACGGATTATATTAAATAATAAATAAAACTGGTGGTCACTAGTATAACTATCAGCAAAACTCTGCACTCTCTGAGTACTCCTAATGCTCCAGTAAATCAAGTGTCTCACTCTCTATCTAAACGGAGAGGATGCCAGCCACGTCCTCTCCCTATCAATCTCAATGCACGTGTGAAAATGGCGGCGACGCGCGGCTCCTTATATAGAATCCGAGTCTCGCGATAGAATACGAGCCTCGCGAGAATCCGACAGCGGGATGATGACGTTCGGGCGCGCTCGGGTTAGCCGAGCAAGGCGGGAAGATCCGAGTCTGCCTCGGACCCGTGTAAAAAGGCTGAAGTTCGGGGGGGTTCGGTTTCCGAGAAACCGAACCCGCTCATCACTACTATTCTCGTGTCCGTGGGTGAGGCCAAAATAAAGCAATTTGTGTAATTTTAGCCCCTCCCCCACCGCATAGGCCGACGAAGCGCGAATATACCAGTGTGAGTATCTCTTCATCCTGCCAGCATCACTAGGGTGCGGGCAGGAAGCGGGAGAACTGCCGGGGGTGTGGGGGCTACCCCAAAAATCGGGAGCCTCCCGCAACTTCCGGCAGAGTAGGCAAGTATGGTCTGGGGGCAGCAAGGGCACCGCTATCTTGCTTAAGCTCAGCTGCGTCATTCCAGACATTCACAGCATTCCTTTGCTCACATGTTTACATTACCAATCTACTCCTAGAGCTCCCTATATAAACTTCTTCTGGCCACATGTACTTTGCCAGTACAGTAATACCCCTTCTACACCAAGCTTTTGACCCCTTGTTAATCCGGGTCATGACTTGGTGTAAAAGGGTTTACCCGGGTCCAGTGACCTAGGAATCCAACCCGGCTAGCTTGCAGGGTTGGTCCTGGGAAGGGCCCGGGTTGCGGTGCAGTGTAAATGGGTAAATGGGTAAGCCAGGTTGATGGGACCCAGGATCCATTTACAGCATAGGAAAATCAGCGCTAAGAGATGATCTCAAGTCCTAGCACCATCACTGCACACGTGACCACTGATGTTACCAACCCGGCAATAAGCCGAGCCCTGGCACCAGACTGATCTGGGTTGTAGTCGGCTACAAAATTCTGGGTGCGACCCGGCAATTCGGTGTATCAGCAGTATCAGTCTTGTAGGAGTCTTGGTCTTAAGTGACAGAAGCGGTTCCAGTGCTCTGAGGTCCAGCATCTGCATTGTTCCAGATCTCCAGCTTCATTCAGTTACAATTACCCACATTGAGGGTTATTCCGAGTTGATCGCTAACTGCCGTTGTTTGCAGTGCAGCGATCAGGCTAAAAAACGGCTTTTCTGCTATGCACCGCAATGCGCACGCGCATCGTACGGGTACAAAGCCCGTTGTGGTTGTGCACAGGTTCTAGCAAAGTTTTCAGTCGCACTGATGGCCGCAAGAAGATTGACAGGAAGGGGGCGTTTCTGGGTGTTAATTGATCGTTTTCAGGGTGTTCGCTGTGACGTCAAATCCGGACACGTATAGGCTGAAGTGATCGCAAGCGCTGAGTAGGTTCAGAGCTACTCTGAAACTGCACAAACTGTTTTTGCAGAGCTCGGCTGCACATGCGTTCGTACTTCTGCTAAGCTAAAATACACTCCCCAGTGGGCGGAGGCATAGCATTTGCACGGCTGCTAAAACTAGCTAGTGAGCGAACAACTCGGAATGACCCCCATTGTCTCCAGAGCTCAAGCAAGATATAAAGTTTACCTGAATTTGATCCTGAGTGCTCCTTCCCTGCGGTTCAGTCTGCACTAGTGCTAGCCACTCTCAGCTGAACTTCACAATCTATCCTGCTGTAATCAGCACTGCCTGCTAACATCGGTGGGATGCCTGCCATAAAGCCTAATGCATGCAGTGTCCAGAGAGTAAGGGTGCATACACACGGTGAGATTCGGACTTATCCGATTCTCACCGTGCGACAGGGGGCCGGGTCGGCACTTAGCCAGTATCGCAAGCACATAATAACTGTGCTTGCGATGCTGGCTATGTGCGATTTCAATCCTGACTATCTCTTCTATAGAGATAGTCAGGATTGACTTGCCTGCACAGCCTATTTTTTCTTCCGATGCCGACCGCGCGGGGCCGCGCATCGGCATCGGATCGGGATCGCAAGGTGACTGTCACCTTGCGATCTGCACTATATTTTCTTCCGATTCTGACTATATAGTCAGAATCGGAAGAAAATATCTTACCGTGTGTACACACCTTTAGATTTGGGTGGGGTGTGTTCAAACTGAAATCTAAATTGCAGTGTAAAAATGAAGCAGCCAGTATTTACCCTGCACACAAACAATATAACCCACCTAAATCTAACTCTCTCTGCACATGTTGTATCTGCCCCATCTGCAGTGCACCTGGTTTTACCCATTAGAGCAGTGGTGGCCAACGCGTGGCTCTTGAGCCACATGCAGCTCTTTCTTCATTCAAATGTGGCTCTCAACAGTCAAAGTCACGTGACCACAAGAGATCTGTAAACCGCTGCACTCCAGTCAGACATGCAGCAGCACTACGTAGACTGAGAACTGAGGGAGTCAAATACACATGGGGGAGCTGGCTGGAGTGACACTGAAGTGTATTATGTGAATCTGGCTTTTCAATATATTGTATGTGGATCTGGCTTTTTCAATTGTTTGATGTAGAAGTGGCTTTTTCATTGTATTTTATGTTGGATCTGGCATTTTCAATGTATTTTATGCCTAGCAGGCACAAGGTCACACCCCATTTTTGCAAGTGCGCCTTCGGCTCAAAATCGGCTCTTTGATGTACCTTACAAGATTTCTTGGCTCTTTGTCTCTGTCTGGTTGGCCACCCCTGCATTAGAGGAAAATGTTATTTTGCAATCAACCTTGAATTTGGCCCTTAGTACTCAGTATTGTGATCTCTGACAGATAGTATACCCCTTCTCTTCTCCCTGTACACCTCTTCCATGGGTTCGCTCATATGCTCCTTCGGCCTCCAATACCACCTCTATGCGGATTATACGTAACTATACCTCTCTTCTCCTGACCTCTCCCCTCTATACTCTTGGGTAGCCAGCTGCATCTCTGCCATCTCCTCCTGGATGTCTGAGCACTCCCTGAAGCTCAACTTGGACAAAACAGATCATCATCTTTCCTCCATCCAGAGTCTCCCCGAGCCCCCCAAATATTTATTTCACTGTTGACAAGACTATCATCTTTCCTGTTCCCCTACTCCGCTGCCTGGGTGTCACTCTTGACTCATAACTCTCCTTCTCCCCCCACATCCAATCTCTGGCTCAATCCTGTCGATTCCAGCTATGCAATATCGTTCGCATAAGGCCATTCCTCTCTGAGTGCGACTAAACTTATTATCCACTCGCTAGTCATCTCACGGCTCAACTATTGCAACATTCTCCTCACTGGCCTCCCACTCTCCCATCTTGCTCCACTACAATCTATTCTCAACTCCGCAGCTAGACTTCGCCGCTCCACATCTGCCCCTTCCTTCGACAAAACCTACACTGGCACCCATTCCCTCACAGAATCCTCTTCAAACTCCTCACCCTCACATACCAGGCCCTCGCTAATTACACTTCACCATACATCTCCAACCTCATACTCCCGTCTGCTCACTCTGGTCGGCCAATGACCGTCGCCTCTCGTCTACCCTGGTCACTACATCCCATGCGCAAATCCAAGATTTTGCCCACGCTGCCCTCTTAACTGGAACAAGCTGCCTTGCTCTTTTAGACTCTCCCCAACCTTACAAAGCTGCAAACGGGGACACTGAAAACTCACCTGTTCATCAAAGCGCACCCTTCCGCATAACCCAGTCTTGAAGCTGCTCTCCCATCTTTACGCCTTGGACATCTCTGCCTTGCTTACTGCCTGACACCAGGCCAGCTTCCGCTTACTTGTACCTCAGGTCACCTGTCTGTCTCCCTCTCCCCCTAGATTCTAAGCTCCTTGCAGCAGGGCCCTCTTCCCTCCTGTTCTCGCAGCACTCTTCTCTTGCACTTCAGTTACAGCTCTCTCCTACTCAGTGACTGTCTATACCTGCATCTCCTCTTGCTCGTGACTGTTCATCTCTTCCAACGGCTGCCCGCCCCCAGTAGTAGACCGATTACTTCTTTGCTTCCTGACATCTCAGCTGTATTGTGTACTGAGAACTATGAGGCTAATTGTTACCCGTGCTCTGTTTTCAGTTTTCTGTGATGTTAAGTTATGTATACCCTGTATTGTTCTAATGTGTGTTGTATGTACAGTGTGTCACAACTGAGGGCCTGAGCTGACGGGAGGCAGCCTCAGTTGTAGGGGCTGAGATGTAACGGAACCTGGGAGGTTGTATCAGACCCCTAGACATGTAAGTAACATGTAGAATAACTGCCCGAAGGCGTGACCACGACAACCAGGATAAAAGTCAATGATGTTTATTATGACAAATTCCGTAACACAGCAGCAGTAAAGGAAACATAAAAGTCAACAGAGGATAAATACAATTCCTGGGTACTACAGGGTGGCAAGGGCCACAGGCACTGGTAGTGTGAGACAGTTCTTATAATCTTCTAGTTGGAAAGTCCTTACCAGGCCTGACTGTAGCAATGGAGAGAACCCAGGATCGTACCAGCTGATGTTCCAGGAAAGGCTGGGCTGCTGAAGGTAAAACGGCTGCTGTGGATACTGGCTGGAACCAGACTGTTGTTGGTACGGAGTGGATACTGGCTGGAACCAGTTAAATAATAAACGAACTTGAGAGCGATGAAATAATAATGAAGTTTGGAGTTTGAGAGCGGTGAAATAATAATACCGGTGGAGAGTGGTAAACTGCTGAAAAGGACACCGGCCCTTTAAGAGAAGCTATACACTGCTGGAAGCTGGGCTGGAAGCAGGTGATTGTTTGAGAGCGGTGAAATAATAATACCGGTGGAGAGTGGTAAACTGCAGAAAGGACACCGGCCCTTTAAGAGAAGCTGTACACTGCTGGAAGCTGGGCTGGAAGCAGGTGATTGTTGTAGCTGGAAACAGGTGAGTCCAGAATGGATCGGGGAGTCAGGCTACACCGCAGATGGAATGCTGGTGCGGGTCTCTATAGCAGAAGTCTGGAGACAGGAGCTGGAACCTGGAAGACAACCACAGGAGAGAGACAAACTGGAACTAGGTTAGACAACCAAAGCACTGACGCCTTCCTTGCTCAGGCACAGTGTATTTATACCTGCAGCAAGGAAGGGATTGGCTTGGCAATTATGCAGATTAACAATACTGACAACAGATTGGTGGAAATAATCAGATGACAAAATCCAAGATGGCTGCGCCCATGCAGACACTTGGAGGGAAGTTTGGTTTGTAATCCATGTGAGAATTGAAACAGTAATGGCGATGCCGGCCACAGGAGACAGGAGACGCCAGACTGACAAGCGCACATTTAACCATGCGGGCACAGCGGAGGCCGCGGCTGATGAAATCACCACTCTGACATTCTGCATGTGGAAACTCAGGAACAGCGGGATCCGGTCCTGGAACGCTGAGCCAGCCTTAGGAGGCATCTGAAGGGTAAGTAATGGCGTCCAGATACCCGGATCGTGACAGCACCCCCCCCCCCCTTTAGGAGTGGCCCCAGGACACTTCTTAGGCTTTAAAGGAAACTTTGCGTGGAAATTTCGGACCAAGGCAGGAGCATGGACGTCTGAGGCATTGGTCCAAGTGCGTTCTTCAGGACCATAGCCCTTCCAGTCAATGAGGTATTGTAACTGACCGTAACGGAAACGTGAGTCCAAAATCTTGGCCACCTCGTACTCGACTCCCCGTTGAGTCTGAACTTTGGGAGCTGGAGGAAGTGCGGAATGAAACCGATTCAGGATCAGCGGTTTCAACAAAGAAACATGAAATGTCCTGGGTATTTTCAAGAAGGATGGTAACTGTAACCTGTAGGCAACAGGATTGATGACTTGTTCAATCTTGAAGGGTCCGATGTAGCGAGGTGCAAATTTCATGCTGGGAACTCTCAACCTCAAATTCTTCGTGGACAGCCACACACGATCACCCACCTTGAGAGCAGGAACCGCTCTACGCTTCCTATCGGCAAACTTCTTATACCTGAATGAGGCTTTAAGCAGGGCTGTGCGGACGTTCCTCCAGTTATTTGAAAACTGACGCAAGGTGACATCCACTGCTGGAACAGAAGTTGCGGGAAGCGGTTGGAATTCTGGGACTTTAGGGTGGAATCCATAATTAATGAAGAATGGTGTAGAAGAAGATGAGGAATGGTATTGATTGTTGTGGCTGAACTCGGCCCAAGGAAGGAGTTGAACCCAGTCATCTTGAGAGGAAGACACATATATACGGAGGAAGGCCTCCAAGTCCTGATTCACCCTCTCGGTTTGACCATTGGTCTGAGGATGGTAAGCCGTGGAAAACTTTAACTTGACTTGGAGGGCTTGACACAAACTTCGCCAAAATTTGGCTACAAATTGTACTCCACGATCCGAGATGATCTCTTCAGGAAGACCGTGAAGTCGGAAGATCTCTTGTATAAACACTTGAGCCAACTTGGAAGCTGACGGAAGACCGGTGAGAGGGATGAAATGTGCCATCTTGGTGAACCAGTCAACTACCACCCAGATGGTATTAAACTTGTTGCAGATAGATAGATCGGAAACAAAGTCCATCGACAAATGGGTCCAAGGTCGACGGGGAACAGATAATGGAACCAGTTGCCCCGCAGGCGACTGGCGGGAGACTTTGTGTTGGGCACACTTTGGGCAGGAGGCAATAAATTCCATAACGTCCTTCTTCAGAGTTGGCCACCAGTAGGACCTAGAAATAAATTCAAGGGTTTTCTGAATGCCTGTATGTCCAGCAAAACGGGAAGCATGGGCCCAATGCATGAGCTTCTTCCTTAGAACTGGCTTAACAAAACTTTTCCCTGGTGGAGGCGTAGAGTCCATCCCTACCGTGGAGAATGCCAACGGATTAATAATAGGATGCTTGTCTGCAGACTCGGACTCATTTTCTTGCTCCCATGAGCGGGAAAGGGCATCGGCCTTACGATTCTGAGAACCCGGACAGAACTGGAGTTTAAAGTCAAACCTAGAGAAGAAAAGTGCCCATCTGGCCTGACGAGGATTCAGACATTGTGCGCCTTTGAGATATAAAAGATTTTTGTGGTCGGTAAGTATGGTGATTGAGTGGGAAGCTCCCTCCAACAGGTATCTCCACTCCTCCAGAGCGAGCTTGATGGCTAGCAACTCCTGATCGCCAATGGCATAGTTGCGCTCAGCTGGGGAGAACTTCCGGGAGAAGAAACTGCAAGGATGTAGATGTCCATCTTTGACCCTCTGGGATAACACTGCTCCTACTCCAACGGAGGAGGCATCTACCTCTAAGATAAAAGGAGAGTCGGTGTCGGGCTGTTTCAGAACTGGTGCAGAGATGAACCGTTGCTTCAGAAGGTGAAAGGCCTGTGTAGCTTCCTCGGACCACTTGGACGGATTAGCACCTTTCTTGGTTAATGCAGTGATAGGCGCCACAATGGTGGAAAAGTCTCGTATAAATTTTCTATAATAATTGGCGAACCCTAAGAACCTCTGGACCCCTTTGAGGCTTAAGGGTATAGGCCAATTCTGGATTGCTTGGAGTTTCTCAGGATCCATCTCTAGTCCGGAACCGGACACAATGTAACCTAGAAACGGAATGGTTTTAACTTCAAACACACACTTCTCCAATTTACAATAGAGGTGATTGACACGGAGACGGGAAAGAACCTCTTTTACCCAGAAACGATGATCTTCGAGATTATTAGCAAAGATGAGGATGTCTAGATAAACCACGACATGGCGGTACAAGATGTCCCTGAAAATCTCATTCACGAAGTGCTGGAAGACTGCTGGAGCGTTGCTCAATCCGAAGGGCATGACGAGGTACTCATAATGTCCGTCACGGGTGTTAAAGGCGGTCTTCCACTCGTCACCCTCACGGATTCGGATGAGATTGTAGGCACCCCTCAAGTCCAGCTTTGTGAAAATAGTTGCACCACTAACTCTATCAAAGAGCTCGGTAATCAGGGGTAAAGGGTATCGGTTCTTGACGGTAATGTCGTTCAGACCTCTGTAGTCGATGCACGGACGCAGACCACCGTCTTTCTTCTTAACGAAGAAGAAGCCTGCGCCGGCTGGAGAAGAAGATGGTCGGATGAAACCCTTCGCCAGGTTCTCTTTGATGTACTCTTCCATGGAGTGTGTCTCAGGCAGAGACAACGGATAAGTTCGACCTCGCGGTGGAACCTTCCCTGGAATGAGGTCGATTGGGCAGTCCCATTCTCTATGAGGAGGAAGGATATCAGCAGAGGCTTTACTGAACACGTCCGTGAAGTCTTGATATGGAGGAGGCGGAACATCAGATGACCTGGGGAAGGAAGAACAAACAGGAAGAACTTTGGCTAAACAAGTCTCAGCACAGGAGGGACCCCATGCCAGTATTTGCGTAGTCGTCCAGTCAATTGATGGGTTGTGGAGACGGAGCCATGGAAGGCCTAAAACCACTGGATGTGTGGCTCTTGGAATCACTAAAAAAGAAATATACTCAGAATGAAGAACTCCCACTCTCAGACGAACTGGAAGAGTCCTTAAGGAAATGACTGCGTCAAAAATCTTGCTGCCATCCACGGCAGTCAAAGAGATGGACGAGGACAGTCTCTCGGTGGGTACGGACCACCGTTTAACATAAGCTTCGGTTATGAAATTCCCAGCTGCTCCGGAATCAAGGAGGGCAATGACGTTCCTGTAACGTTGAGCAATTTGGAGCGACACTGGGAGGTTACAGTCATGAGGAGATGGAGAGGAGATCATTACTCCTAGCCGGCCCTCCCCTTGGCGAGCTAGGATCTGGAGTTTCCCGGGCGTTTGGGACAGGCATTGATAGTGTGCAACGGAGCTGCACAGTAGAGACAGAGAGACTCAGAGAGACGTCTTCGGCGCTCAGCGGGAGATAGACGGGAACGACTAATTTGCATAGGCTCATCCTTGGATGGAGATGGTTGACGAGGAGGAGGAGCAGAAGATTTAGGAGTAGATGATCTTCCTCGCTCGGTTGCTCTCTCTCTGAAACGTAGATCAACCTTCGTGCAAAGAGAAATTAGCTCATCCAACTTAGAGGGCAAGTCTCTGGTAGCTAACTCATCCTTGATGCGTTCTGATAAGCCATGCCAGAATGCAGCATACAGGGCCTCGTCGTTCCATGCCAGTTCGGATGCCAGGATTTTAAACTGTATAAGATACTGTCCCACAGTACGTGTTCCCTGGCGTAAACGGAGAATCTCAGATGAAGCAGATGTTATCCGGCCTGGCTCGTCGAAGATACGCCTGAATGTAGCTACAAAGTCAGTATATGAGGATAGCAGGGGATCAGACTTCTCCCATAAAAGGTGATGCCCAGTCAAGGGCTGAGCCACTCAGAAGGGAGATGATATAGGCAATTTTGGTACGGTCACTGAAGAAATTGCCAGGTAGAAGCTCAAAGTGGATTTCACATTGATTGAGAAATCCCCTGCAGAACCTTGGAGATCCATCAAATTTTGCTGGCGTTGGAAGATGAAGATGTGGACTGGAAATGGGTAAGGTGGGTGGGGTTACAGCTGGTGTCACTGTAGTGGACGCACCGGACGTGCCAGGTCCACGGAGGGTCGTTTGAATCCCATCCAGCCGTGTAGAGAGATCCTGGAGACAGCGGATGATGTGGCCCTGTGCAGCCTCCTGATGTTCAAGTCGGGCTGCCAGTTCTTGCATCGGCCTGGCAGCTTGATCCTGGTCTCCGGCTGGATTCATTAGGTCAGTGCTTACTGTCACAACTGAGGGCCTGAGCTGACGGGAGGCAGCCTCAGTTGTAGGGGCTGAGATGTAACGGAACCTGGGAGGTTGTATCAGACCCCTAGACATGTAAGTAACATGTAGAATAACTGCCCGAAGGCGTGACCACGACAACCAGGATAAAAGTCAATGATGTTTATTATGACAAATTCCGTAACACAGCAGCAGTAAAGGAAACATAAAAGTCAACAGAGGATAAATACAATTCCTGGGTACTACAGGGTGGCAAGGGCCACAGGCACTGGTAGTGTGAGACAGTTCTTATAATCTTCTAGTTGGAAAGTCCTTACCAGGCCTGACTGTAGCAATGGAGAGAACCCAGGATCGTACCAGCTGATGTTCCAGGAAAGGCTGGGCTGCTGAAGGTAAAACGGCTGCTGTGGATACTGGCTGGAACCAGACTGTTGTTGGTACGGAGTGGATACTGGCTGGAACCAGTTAAATAATAAACGAACTTGAGAGCGATGAAATAATAATGAAGTTTGGAGTTTGAGAGCGGTGAAATAATAATACCGGTGGAGAGTGGTAAACTGCAGAAAAGGACACCGGCCCTTTAAGAGAAGCTATACACTGCTGGAAGCTGGGCTGGAAGCAGGTGATTGTTTGAGAGCGGTGAAATAATAATACCGGTGGAGAGTGGTAAACTGCAGAAAGGACACCGGCCCTTTAAGAGAAGCTGTACACTGCTGGAAGCTGGGCTGGAAGCAGGTGATTGTTGTAGCTGGAAACAGGTGAGTCCAGAATGGATCGGGGAGTCAGGCTACACCGCAGATGGAATGCTGGTGCGGGTCTCTATAGCAGAAGTCTGGAGACAGGAGCTGGAACCTGGAAGACAACCACAGGAGAGAGACAAACTGGAACTAGGTTAGACAACCAAAGCACTGACGCCTTCCTTGCTCAGGCACAGTGTATTTATACCTGCAGCAAGGAAGGGATTGGCTTGGCAATTATGCAGATTAACAATACTGACAACAGATTGGTGGAAATGATCAGATGACAAAATCCAAGATGGCTGCGCCCATGCAGACACTTGGAGGGAAGTTTGGTTTGTAATCCATGTGAGAATTGAAACAGTAATGGCGACGCCGGCCACAGGAGACAGGAGACGCCAGACTGACAAGCGCACATTTAACCACGCGGGCACAGCGGAGGCCGCGGCTGATGAAATCACCACTCTGACATTCTGCATGTGGAAACTCAGGAACAGCGGGATCCGGTCCTGGAACGCTGAGCCAGCCTTAGGAGGCATCTGAAGGGTAAGTAATGGCGTCCAGATACCCGGATCGTGACACAGTGCTGCTAAACACTTATAGCGGTTTATAAAGAAATTTTAATAATAATAATAATAATAATAATACTGTTTGAACGTAGAATTATACCCCTATCACCCTAGAGGCAAAATCCTGAGTCATTGACAGTGGTGAATTTCCTGTGAGGCACGTGCCTAGGGGCACTTGTTGGGGAGCGGCACTTGGATGCTGGGAGAGGGGGGGGGGGGGTAGTCAGTACTGTTGTGCCTAGGGGGGCCTTCAACCTGCCCCAGTCTTTGCACGTGAATCCACAGAAACCTGGGATTTTGCTTTGTGTGAATGCAAACTATGTCTGGGTCAACACCCCTACTCTTTACCAGGGTATGGGCTGAGAACCGGCAATTTGCTGGTTTGCTAGACGTGCCAAATTCCCAGCTCTAATTCTGAAAATAGGATTTTAATTATCTACTGGTAAATCCTTTTCTTGTAGTCCGTGGAGAATGCTAGGGTCCATTTTAGTACCATGGGGTATAGACGGGTCCTTTGGGAGCCACTGGCACTTTAAGAGTTTAAATATGCCCCTCCTACTAGACTCAGTCTAGAAACTGTGCCCAAGGAGATGGACAAACTTTGAGAGAAGGAAATACAGAGATAGTGGCGAGATTCACACCAGCTCACACATAACAAAAAGGAAAGCCAAGCTAACCAACTTGGAATAATTCAGCAACGGCTGAAACAACAATACTGAACCAAGTAATAATGCAGGAAAACGAAGCACTGGGCTGGCACCCAGCATCCTCAACGGACTATGAGAAAAGGATTTACCGGTAGGTAATTAAAATCCTATTTTCTCTTACGTCCTAGAGGATACTGGGGGTCCATTTTAGTACCATGGGGATGTGCCAAAGCTCCCAGTATGGGAGGGAGAGTGCTGAGGTTCCTGCAGAACAACCTGACCAAACTTTAGGTCATCAGAGGCCAAAGTATCGAACTTGTATAATTTAGCAAAAGTGTTCGACCCAGATCAAGTAGCTGCTCGGCAAAGCTGTAAAGCCGAGACACCCCGGGCAGCCACCCAGGAAGAACCCACTTTACGAGTAGAGTGGGCCTTAACAGATTGTGGACACGGCAAGCCTGCCGTAGAATAAGCATGCTGGATAGTAAACCTGATCCAGCGAGAAACCATCTGCTTAGAAGCAGGACACCCAACCTTGTTGGGATCAAAAAGGACAAATAAAGCGTCCTACTTCCTGTGACGAGAAGTTCTCTTCACATATATTTTCAAAGCCCTCACCACATCCAAGGACTGTGAGGTAATTGAGGAGTCAGTAGCCACTGGCACCACAATAGGTTGGTTGATATGAAAAAGCCGACACAACCTTTGGAAGAAATTGCTGACGCGTTCTGAGCTCAGCTCTATCTTCATGGAAAATCAAGTAGGGGCTCTTGCAAGACAATGCCCCCTATTCTGACATGCGTCTAGAACATGCCAATGCCAACAGTGTGACTGCCTTCCAAGTAAGAAACTTGACGTCCACCTCTTGCAAAGGTTCGAACCAATCTGATTGCAGGAACTGCAGCACCACATTACGATCCCAATGTGCCGTAGGAGGCACAAAGGGTGGTTGGATGTGCAAAACCCCTTTCAAGAATATCTGAACCTCAGGGAGGGCAGCCAATTGTTTCTGGAAGAAAATGGACAAGGCCGAAATCTGGACCTTTATGGAGCCCAAGCGTAGGCCCACATCCACACCTGCTTGCAGAAAGAGGAGAAACCGCCCAGTTCAAACTCCACTATTGGAAACTTATTGGAGTCACACCAAGACACATACTTTTTCCAAATCAGATGGTAATGTTTAGACGTAACTCCCTTCCTAGCTTGTATCAGGGTAGGAATTACCTTTTTCAGAATGCCCTTCCGAGCTAAGATCTGGCGTTCAACCTCCATGCCGTCAAACGTAGCCGCGGTAAGTCTTGATAGGCGAACGGCCCCTGTTGCAGAAAGTCCTCGCGAAGAGGAAGAGGCCTCGGATCCTTCAGCAGTAATTCCAGAAGATCCGCGTACCAAGCCCTCCTTGGCCAGTCCGGAGCAATGAGGATCGCCTGAACTCTGGTTTTTGTTATTAGTTTGAGAATCCTTGGGACGAGTGGAAGTGGAGGGAATACATACACTGACTAGAACACCCACGGAGTTACCAGTGCGTCCACTGCCACTGCCTGTGGGTCTCTCGACCTGGAACAGTACCTCCGAAGCTTCTTGTTGAGGTGAGAGGCCATCATATCTACCTGAGGTACACCCCATCGGCTTGTCACCTCTGCAAACACCTTCGGGTGGAGGCCCCATTCTCCTGGATGGAGATCGTGTCTGCTGAGGAAGTCCGCTTCCCCGTTGTCCACTCCCGGAATGAAGATGATGTTGATAGCGCTACCGCGTGCTTTTCTGGCCAGAGGAGGATTCTTGTTACCTCTGTCATTGCCGCTCTGCTCTTCGTTCCGCCCTGTCGGTTTATGTAGGACACTGCCGTTACATTGTCCGACTGAACCTGAATGGCCCGATCTTGCAGAAGATGCGCCGCTTGAAGAAGGCCGTTGTATATGGCCCTTAACTCCAGAATGTTTATCGGAAGGATGGATTCCAAACTTGACCCCCTTCCTTGTAAGTTTCCCCCATGGGTGACCGCTCCCCAACCTCTGAGACTTGCATCCGTGGTTAGAAGGATCCAATTTTGAATCCTGAACCTGTGGCTCTCAAGTAGGTGAGAAGTTTGCAGCCAGAGGAGTGAAATTCTGGCTTGTCAGCTCCAAATGTGACTTTGGAAGGTTCAGGATCCACCCGTGATCCTGGAGTAGTCGAGTTGAGAGAGCAATACTCTGCAGCAACCTCTCCCTGGAAGATGCTTTTATCAGCAGATCATCCAGATATCGAATTATGTTCACTCCTTGCCTGCAAAGGAGTAGCATCATCTCTGCCATGACATTGGTGAACACCCTCGGTGCAGTGGAGAGGCCAAAGGCAGTGCCTGGAATTGATAGTGACAATCCAGCAGCGCAAATCTGAGATAAGCCTGGTGAGGCGGCCAGATCGGAATGTGAAGGTACGCATCATTGATATCCAGGTATACTAGGAATTCCCCCTCTTCCAGACCGGAGATCACCGCTCTCAGAGACTCCATCTTGAATTTGAATTCCCTCAAGTAGGGGTTCAATGACTTTAGGTTTAATATCGGCCTTACCGAACAGTCCGGTTTCGGTACTACAAACAGGTTTGAGTAATAACCCTTGTGTTTTAGGTGAGGTGGAACTGGAACAATGACATTTGTTCGGACCAAATTTTTGAATGAATTCCTTCAGGATATCACTTTCTGTCAGCGAAACGGATAAGCCTGATTTGAAGAATCTGAGGTGGGAGTTCCTGAAACTCCAGTCTGTAGCCCTGGGTTACAAAGTCTGTCACCCAGGGGTCTAGGCATGATGACGCCCAGATGTGACTAAAAATTTAAGTTCTCGCTCCCACCTGCCTGATCTCCAGGTTGGGAGGTCCACAGTCATGCTGAAGATTTTGAGAAGGCAGAACCTGCTTTCTGTTCCAGATAATCTGTTGGTGCAGGTTTTCTAGATTTTTCCCGACCACCCCTAAAGAAGGTGGAAGGGGATTTGGATTCTTTAAATTTTGCGGTCCAAAAGGACTGCAGTGTAGAACCAGGATAAGATTTCCTAGTCGGTGGTGCTGCTGAGAGGTGAAAGGTTGACTTACCCGCAGTTGCCGTGGAGATCCACGCATCCAATGCGTCCCCAAACAGAGCCTGACCTGTGAAGGGTAGGTTCTCCACACTTTTCTTGGATTCTGCATCCGCAGTCCATTGGCATAGCCAGAGTCCTCTGCGCGCTGAAGCTGCCATGGAAGTAGCCCTCACATTCAGCATGCCAAGGTCCTTCATGGCCTCCACCATGAACCCAGCAGAATCCTGTATGTGACGCAAAAACAATTCAATGTCACACCTTTCCATAATATCTAAGTCCTCTAGTAATGTGCCTGACCACTTTACTATGGCTTTAGAAATCCACGCACAAGCAATAGTGGGCCTTAAAGCCACACCTGTAGCAGTGTATAGTGATTTGAGTGTAGTCTCAATCTTGCGGTCAGCCGGCTCTTTTAGGGCGGTTGAACCAGGAACAGGTAAAACCACCTTTTTAGACAACCTAGAAACAGAAGCGTCTACTATAGGTTGGTTTTCCCACTTCTTTCTATCCTCCTCAGGGAATGGGAAAGCAATGAGAATTCTTTTAGGGATCTGGATTTTTTTCTCTGGGTTTTCCCAGGATTTTTCAAATAAAGAATTTAATTCCTTAGAAGCCGGGAAGGTGAGCAAGGATTTCCTATTTTCTGTAAAATAAGATTCATCTACTTGTTCAGGAACCTTCTCAGAAATATGTAAAACATCCCTAATGGCTTCAATCATTAGCTGCACCCCCTTAGCAAGGGATGCATCACCCCCTGCATATCCCCTTCACCGTCCCCTGTATCAGAGTCAGTATCAGTATCAACTTGCATTATCTGGGCAAGTGTATGCTTTTTCGGGTATGTAGGTGGGTTAGTAGAGAAAGTAGTGGGAGCTGAATGCTGCAACCCCTCTACAGATTTTCTCAAAAACTGTGTCTCTTTCTCATTATGTGACATCCTTGATGAAATCTGGGATATCATTCCCCTTAAAGAATCCTCCCATGGGGGTTCAGATTCAGAAGGCTGGGAAAGCACATTGCAGTCCTGAGTAAATGGAATAGACTCCTCTGGAGAAGATACACACTCTGCAGCACATGGTAATGTGGCTATATACACTCACACATACAGGAAAATGTCAGACACAGTTTCCCCCAGAGTACCTTCAGAGAGTCACAGAGTATAAGGAGCCAGCCACACAGCTCTCCTGTGGAGAGTTATTATGATAAAAGCCCGGCGCTGACTAATCAACCTTAATACTGTAGGTTGAATAATACTAACTACACTCTCCCCCCCCTGTCTATAACATCCTTGTACCGCAGTAACTGGAGTTATGTGGGGTTCAGCGCTCCCTGTCAGCATCCTGTTCAGCGTTCTGCAGGGAGAAGATGGCGCTGGTGAGTGCTGGATCTACTCTGAGGAGAAGCCCCACCGCCTGTAATGGCGCGTGGCTTCCCTCACAATGATTATACTGGTCTGAGGTCTCATGGTGCTAACAGCGTGAATAGCCCCTGCTAGCTATACACACCAGTGTTAGGGTGATCTTGCTGGCCCAGGACATCCCTCAGCAGTGTCTACATATACATGTTGCTGAGCCTTTATGGAGCGCAGCCTGCCAGAGCTGCGCTCCCACCCTTGTGCTGCCATTCCCGCCGGCGACCCGCTATCCGGGCCACCGATACCGTATTCACCACTCTTCTTTCTTCTAGCTCTGTTAGGGGGTGGCAGCCGTGCTGCGGTAGAGAGCGGTCACCTCGTGGGCTCGCGATCAGCACCCTCAGGAGCTCAGTGTCCTGTCAGCGGAGATAGAGAACCATTAACTTCTAGAGTTGGTTCCTACTCCTCCCCTAAGTCCCACGAAGCAGGGAGGCTGTTGGCAGCAGCCTCCCTGTACCTAAAACTCTTAGAGAAAAAAAAAAAAAAAAACTAGAAAAACTCCTAAGAACTCCCCTAGCTGTGACCGGCTCCTCTGGGCACATTTTCTAAACTGAGTCTGGTAAGAGGGGCATAGAGGGAGAAGCCAGCCCACACCATTAAACTCTTAAAGTCCCAGTGGCTCTCAAAGGACCCGTCTATACCCCATGGTACTAAAATGGACCCCAGCATCCTCTAGGACGTAAGAAAAAGAGGATTTACTCTTTCTCCTCAATTATGCGTATGGGTCTAGTTTATGTGCAGAAGTGTTGTCAAGCCACCTTTCTTCATTACATAGTAACATAGAATCTAAGGTTGAAAAAAGACAATTGTCCATCGAGTTCAACCTATTTGTGGTCTCTTATGCACGATTATTTTGTAGAAAATTTTGACTGAAGTTGATGACTGCCGTTACGTTTTACCCCTCTTTTTTATAATAACTATAGTGCGTGACTATGCCCCGTAACCCTGAATATCCTTATCTATTAGGAATTTATCTAACCCATTCTTAAAGGTGTTGACTGAGTCTGCTTTACAACTCCCTCAGGCAGGGAATTCCAAACAAGTATCGTCCTTACCGTAAAAAAGCCTTTACGCCGTTGTCACTGGCCTAGACTGAGGGTGTTGTGAACTCGGGGATTCTTCCGATGGTTGGGAAGAGGAACCACAACTGAGCTGGAAAAGGGAAGGCATGATATAGGATTTCCTCATACAGGACGCTGACAGTGGAGTTTGATGAAATATTAAAGAGCTTTATTGCAGAGGAAAACAACTTAAAGTCAAATGCCAAAAAGGAATAAATGAAGGAAATGTCCAGACCCACTGAAGGGTTTTGTGAGCAGTATTAGGATTGCTGGTAATTAAAGAAACTGTGGGTGATGTTTAAAAGTCACTGATAACTTGTGGAACTTATGAATGATGATTAATAGCACAGATGGTTGAAGAACTTGTGAGTGGTGACAGAGACGCTGATGATGTGAGAAACTGAAGTGCAGGGGTTTTAGATGCTGTGGATTTGTAGAACTTGAGAACGGAGACTGAGACGCTGATGATGTGAGGAACTGAAGTGCAGGGGTTTTAGACGCTGTTGATTTGCAGAACTTGAGAACGATGGTTTAGGCCCGCAGCCACGCTGATTCCTAGGAGCACTGGTGACTGGAACGCAGAGAGATATACCGGCCGCTGAGTACACTGGAACCGGTGCAGCGAACTGGTAGCTGGAAATGCCGGAGACACTGGAGCACAACTGCAGAGATCCTTGCCGGAAACGAGAGCACTGGCATCTACGTCATGGAAAGACGATACTCAGGCACTGAAGCTCTGTCCGACATCTGACTTTGAATCTCCCGCCAGCGCTGGATTGGCGGAGCAGTCTGATGATGTCACCTGCCCCCGTGATGCCGGGTGTCATGGCGGCGCCCATGCCCCAGAGAACCGATGGGAACCGCGCCAGCCAGACGCCGGAGCCCGCAGCCCACCGAAGGCAAAGGCCGCAACACCGACCAGCAGACACGCAGGGGTAAGCGCGGCGAACGCCGCCTCTGATGTGTGACAGTACCCCCTCCTCCAGGAGTGGCCCCTGGACACTTTCCAGGTTTTGTTGGATGTCTGGAATGGAACATCTGCACCAGTCGGGGAGCCGTAACTTCTGTAGCTTTGACCCAGCTCCTTTCCTCGGGGCCAAAACCTTTCCATTCCACCAAATACTGTAGATTCTTGTGGAGGTAGCGAGAATCAAGAATGGCTTTGATCTCAAAGTCCGTACCCTCTTCAGCCTCTGCAGAGGTTGGCCTCGGGGACTTGGAATGAAATCGGTTCAAAACAAGAGGGCGAAGAAGAGAGACACGGAAGGAATTTGGTATCCGGAGATGGGAAGGCAATCCCAATTTGCAGGCAACCGGATTCAAGACTTGTAACACGGGATAAGGACCAATGAACCTTGGAGTGAACTTCATAGTGGGTACCTTTAAACGGAGATTGCGGGTAGAGAGCCATACCCTGTCACCAACTTTGTATTGAGGAGCTGCTCGTCGCTTCCTATCCGCAAAGAACTTATAGCGACCGGAAACTCTCTTGAGGTTGGCATGAACTCGACTCCAGATTTGGCTGAAATGCCGGAGAGTAGAGGCTGCAGCAGGAACTTCTTATGGAGGACAAATGGGTAATTCCGGAACTTGAGGATGAAATCCGTAATTAATGAAAAATGGAGACTCACCAGTCGAGGAGTGATATAGATGATTATGGGCGAACTCGGCCCAAGGCAACAACTCCACCCAATTATCTTGTGAGGGGGAGAGGTAAACACGGAGAAAAGTCTCTAAATCTTGATTGACGCGTTCAGTTTGCCCATTGGTCTGTGGATGGTAAGCAGATGAAAACTTGAGTTTTATTTGTAGAGCCGTGCAGAGTGCTCTCCAGAATCTTGCCGTAAACTGTACCCCCCGATCCGAGACTATTTCCAGAGGTAACCCGTGCAGGCGGAAGTGTTCCCGAATGAATAACAAAGCCAACTTAGAAGCTGATGGTAATCCGGTCAACGGAACAAAATGTGCCATCTTAGAGAATCGGTCAATAATCACCCAGACGGTGTTATGACCCTTAGAGAGAGGTAGTTCAGTAACAAAGTCCATAGAGATATGAGTCCAAGGCCTCTTAGGAATGGACAGTGGGTGCAACAATCCCGCAGGAGGCAGACGTAGAGTTTTGTGCTGAGCACATTGAGGACACGAGTTGACATACTCTTGGACGTCCTTCTTCATAGTGTCCCACCAGTAAGATCTTCGCAGAAATTCCCACATCTTTTGAACTCCCGGATGGCCAGAAAACTTGGAAATGTGAGCCCACTGCAACAATTTTGGTCGAAATTTAGCTGGCACAGACATTCTTCCAGCAGGAGGACCCAACGCAGTGGGAGCCGCAGAGATAGAGACGGGACTGAGGATCAACGCCTTTTCAACGGTATTCTCCTCATCCGAAGCCATTACGGAACGGGATAGGGCATCCGCCTTGGTGTTAAGAGTTCCAGCCCGGTACTGAATGACAAACGAAAATCGAGCAAAGAAGAGCACCCATCTTGCTTGACGGGGATTCAAGCACTGGGCCGTCTTGAGATACAGTAAATTCTTGTGATCCGTACAAATCGTAATTAAGTGTTTAGCACCCTCCAAAAGATATCTCCATTCTTCTAAGGCAGATTTAATTGCCAACAGCTCTTTATCTCCAATGGTGTAATTTAATTCAGCAGGGGAGAACTTGCGAGAATGGAAACCACACGGATGTAACTTCCCATCTGGAGCGTACTGCGAAAGTACGGCACCTATGCCTACCGTAGAAGCATCAACCTCCAGAAAGAATGGTTTTAGGAAGTCTGGCCGCTGAAGTACCGGAGCAGTAATAAAGGCTGCCTTCAACTGAGCGAATGCTGCTACCGCTTCAGAGGACCAATGGCTTGGGTCAGCCCCTTCATTGGTTAGGGCAGTAATAGGCGCCACAATAGTTGAGAAACCCCTTATGAATTTCCAGTAGTAATTTGCGAACCCTAGAAATCGTTGCACTGCTTTCAGGGAAAGAGGCTGAGTCCAGTCCCGAATGGCAGAAAGTTTCTCCGGATCCATACGCAACTCTGTTCCTGAAATAATGTAGCCCAGAAATGGAATAGATGGGACCTCAAAGGTGCACTTGGAAATCTTGCCATAAAGATGGTTCTCTCGCAACCGAAGGAGTACCTCCTTAACTTGTATTCTGTGCTCAGAGAGATTCTTCGAAAATATCAGGATGTCGTCCAAATATACCACCACATTTAGGTATAACATGTCCCGAAAAACTTCATTAATGAATCCCTGGAAGACGGCGGGGGCGTTGCTGAGGCCAAACGGCATTACCAGGTACTCATAATGCCTGTCCCTAGTATTGAAGGCCGTCTTCCATTCATCCCCTTGTCGGATACGTATCAAGTTATAAGCTCCCCTTAAATCGAGCTTAGTGAAGACTCGAGCTCCGCGAACTCTATCGAAAAGCTCTGTGATGAGCGGCAGAGGATACTTGTTCTTAATGGTGACTTCATTTAGACCACGATAATCGATACATGGCCTCAGGCCTCCATCTTTTTTCTTCACAAAGAAGAAGCCTGCTCCCGCTGGGGAAGTAGAGGGGCGGATGAATCCGTTCTGCAGATTAGACTTGATATATTCTGACATGGCTTGAGTCTCAGGTACTGACAAAGGATAGGTATGACCTCGAGGTGGCATTTTCCCCGAAATGAGCTCAATAGGACAATCCCAGGGTCTATGCGGGGGTAATTTATCGGCCGCTGGTTCCGAGAAGACATCTGTAAACTCCCGATAAGCCTCTGGAATAAGCTCTACATCCGACTTAGAGGATGCACGAAGTGGGTAGACAGGAGTAAGACAATTCGAGTGACAGAAAGGACTCCAAGAAATTATCTGTATCGACCTCCAGTCGACGTGAGGGTTGTGAAGCTTGAGCCAGGGAAGACCAAGGACGAGATCGTGAGACATCTCCTGAATCACAAGGAACTCCAGATGTTCTTGGTGCAAAGCTCCCACTTGCAGCTTGATTGGCATAGTATGACTTGTAATCAGAGCATTAGGAATTTGGGTAACATTAATAGCAGTTATCGTAATAGGTCGTTCGACCGACTGTAACGTCAAGCCCAAATTCCCCGCAGCTCCTGAGTCCAACAGTGCCTTAACGGTTTTGACTTCAGACTCAGAAAACAGAGATACTGAAAGTAGACAGTCCACTGCCGGAGAAGATTGAGAAACAACCCCTAGCTTGACTTCTCCGGAACAAGCTAGGACTGCCCGTTTCCCGGGCGAGACTTGCAAGACTTGAGGAAATGATCCGCGGCTCCACAGTAGAGGCAAAGTCTACCCTCACGCCGACGCTGACGCTCTTCTGGGGACAGCCGAGACCGATTAATCTGCATGGGTTCGTCTGGACTGGAATTGACTGTCTGCTTAGAAGGAAGAGATCGGAGCCTCGACCGGTCAGACCGACTACGTTCACCATCTCGTTCCTGCATACGAAGATTCACCTTTACACAGAGTGAGATCAACTGTTCCAAGGAATCTGGCAGATCTCTAGTAATCAATTCGTCTTTTAAACGATCCGAGAGCCCGTTCCAAAAAGCAGCCCGAAGGGCATCATTATTCCAGCTCAGTTCAGAAGCTATAGTTTGAAAGTGAATAACATACTGTCCCACTGTACGAGAAGAGAAAGAGAGGCGCCCGTGACTTACAACCTCGGTGAACTTCCTGGTGCCGCACAATGTGGAAAAATGGGGAAGCTGTCAACCCCCAAAAAATAGCAATAACAAGAAAAAAGAACCAAAACGTGCGCAAAAGGAAGAGCCAATCAAAAAATAATATTTGGATTAATTATTTTTATTTAATATTTATTTAATTGTAGTTAATACCAAATAAATTAATTATAAATATAATCCTTAGAGTGACCACAATAAGATATTGAAAATAATATTAAAATGAATAAAACAACACAATCATGAAATATATAACCATCTAATTAATTTCTCATATATGGTTAGTATTCCAAAAGACCAATAATGGATACAGATGTATCAAATCTTGAAGAATAAATGATTCCTAAAACAGGTAATACTGTATCACTTTGGATGCATAATTAGATCACAATGATGCAAAGAAAAATATTATTAATGAATAGACTAAAAAGTCCACACTGGCTGGCCAGCCTTAATTAATACTTATTATATTGTGCACAGACAAAAATTTATCCAAGATCAATAGAGTAAATAAATGGAAGATGTATTGCCTGTAGGATATCATAGAATTGAATAAACAATAAGGACTCAAAATTCTTCCAATAACGATCTAAACTAGTAATGATTATCCGTTATACATGTATCCAAAAGTCTTGTGCGGCTCATTAGCTCCTAACCTCGTACGGCTGCTGATGTAAATGCTAAATGTTGGAGCAAATAGATAGAAGCCAGTCCCGTCCTTTTGACCAATGCTATTTAAAAGTCTCGATAAAGGCACCTAGCCTTATGCTGCCATTAGTGTGGGCAGCCAATGCCGTAGTATTACAGTCCCGTAATAAGGTGATTGTTATGAATAAATAACAATCACCTTATTACCTGTTTTAGGAATCATTTATTCTTCAGGATTTGATACATCTGTATAATGTAATAATAATATATTATAAATAATAAATAATATAAATAATAATATAAATAATAATATAATAATAAATAATAATATAAATAATATAATAATATAATGTAATAATAATAAATAATATAATGTATAATCTGTATAATGTATGCCACTTTAGACCGATCAGTAGGGAAGTGGTGTGAGAGGAGTTCGAAATGTACCTCACACTGATTGAGGAATCCACGGCAATTTTTTAGATTCCCGTTATAACGAGGAGGAGTGGGAAGCTGAAGGCGTGACCTGGTTCCATACAAGGAGGAAACATTGCCAGAGACAACCACTGGAGTGGATACTGGAACTGGAGCTGGAACCACTGAAGCCAGCGAAGTCTGGATTTGATCCAGCCGACCAGATAACTCCTGGAGATAATGCATCACCTGATTCTGTGCTGCTTCCTGACTCTGTACTCGGGAAACTAGGTCCTGCATGGCGCTTGCCTCTGGGTTCCGATTCCCCGGGTCCATGTGGCCTGAGTATACTGTCACTGGCCTAGACTGAGGGTGTTGTGAACTCGGGGATTCTTCCGATGGTTGGGAAGAGGAACCACAACTGAGCTGGAAAAGGGAAGGCCTGATATAGAATTTCCTCATACAGGACGCTGAGATTGGAGTTTGATGAAATATTAAAGAGCTTTATTGCAGAGGAAAACAACTTAAAGTCAAATGACAAAAAAAGAATAAATGAAGGAAATGTCCAGACCCACTGAAGGGTTTTGTGAGCAGTATTAGGGATGCTGGTAATTAAAGTAACTGTGGGTGATGTTTAAAAGTCACTGATAACTTGTGGAACTTATGAATGATGATTAATAGCACAGATGGTTGAAAAACTTGTGAGTGGTGACAGAGACGCTGATGATGTGAGAAACTGAAGTGCAGGGGTTTTAGACGCTGTGGATTTGTAGAACTTGAGAACGGAGACTGAGACGCTGATGATGTGAGGAATTGAAGTGCAGGGGTTTTAGACGCTGTGGATTTGTAGAACTTGAGAACGGAGACTGAGACGCTGATGATGTGAGGAATTGAAGTGCAGGGGTTTTAGACGCTGTGGATTTGTAGAACTTGAGAACGATGGTTTAGGCCCGCAGCCACGCTGATTCCTAGGAGCACTGGTGACTGGAACGCAGAGAGATATACCGGCCGCTGAGTACACTGGAACCGGTGCAGCGAACTGGTAGCTGGAAATGCCGGAGACACTGGAGCACAACTGCAGAGATCCTTGCCGGAAACGAGAGCACTGGCATCTACGTCAGGGAAAGGCGATACTCAGGCACTGAAGCTCTGTCCGGCATCTGACTTTGAATCTCCCGCCAGCGCTGGATTGGCGGAGCAGTCTGATGACGTCACCTGCCCCCCGTCCACGTGATGCCGGGTGTCATGGCGGCGCCCATGCCCCGGAGTACCGACGGGAGCCGCGCCAGCCAGACGCCGGAGCCCGCGGCCCACAGAAGGCAAAGGCCGCAACACCGACCAGCAGACACGTAGGGGTAAGCGCGGCGAACGCCGCCTCTGATGTGTGACAGCCAAATTGTGCGGAATCTCCTCTCCTCTAACCTGAGCGAGTGTCCACGAGTTCTCTGTGTTGATCTAACCTAAAACAGGTCCTGCGCAAGATCTGTATAATGTCCCCTTATATATTTGTAAATGTTGATCATGTCCCCTCTTAATCTCCTCTTTTCCAGTGTAAACATGCCTAGTCTTGCAAGCCTTTCCTCGTATTCCAGCATCTCCATACCCTTAATTAGTTTGGTCGCCCGCCTTTGAACCTTTTCTAGCTCCAGGATATCCTTTTTGTAGTAAGGTGCCCAGAATTGTACACAGTATTCAAGGTGTGGCCTCACAAGTGATTTATATAACAGGAGTATAATACTCTCGTCCCTAGCATCAATTCCCCGTTTTATGCATTTTCCCGTTTTATGCACTTTATTCCTAGCCAGTATTGTCCTTCAGCCCAAGCTCCGAGCACAATCAGATGCAGATTTACCAGAAGGCAGTATAGGCATCTGCCTAGGGCCCGATGGTCCCTAGGGGCCTGCCTCTCCCCACCTGTGCAAGAAGTCACTCAGGGGGTGCAGTTTTAAAGGAAGATGGTCAAGTCAGGAAGTCATCTTTCCAATCAACATTCTGGAACTCGGGGCCATATACAATGCCCTTCTACAGGCCTCACATCTTCTTCTTCTTCAAGATCAGGCCATTCAGGTCCAGTCGGACAATGTGACGACAATAATGTACATAAACCAACAGGGCTGCAATGTCAGAAGTGTCAAGAATTCTCCTCTGGGCAGAAAGAAACGCTATGGCATTGTCAGCGGTCTTCATTCCGGGAGTAGACAACTGGGAAGCAGACTTCCTCAGCAGACACGACCTGCACCCAGGGAAGTGGGGCCCTCACCCGGAAGTGTTCAGGTGCTTGACACGTCGATGGGGATATACACAGATCGACATGATGGCCTCTCATCTCAACAAGAAGCTAGGGTGGTATTGTTCCAGGTTGAGAGACCCACAGGCAGTGGCGGTAGATGCTCTGACGACTCCATGGGTCTATCAGATGGTGTACGCGTTTCCTCCACTTCCTCAAATCTCAAAAATTCTTAAGCAAATAAAAAGGGAAAAGGTTCAAGCAATACTCATTGCTCTGGACTGGCCAAGAAGGGCCTGGTACGCGAACCTTCTGGAGATGCTCCTCAAATATCCATGGCCTCTACCACTTCGCGAGGATCTTCTGCAACAGGGCCCATTCGTCTATCAAGACTTACCAAGGCTATGTTTGGTGGCATGGAAGTTGAACGGCTGATTCTATCCAGGAGAGGGATACCTAACAGGGTTATCCCGACTATGATCCAAGCCAGGAAGGAGGTAACGTCTAAGCATTACCATCGTATTTGGAAGAAATACGTCTCTTGGTGTGAGAGCAGAAATTATTCTGCGGTGGAATTGCATCTGGGACTTTTCCTGCTTTTCTGCAGTCAGGTGTGGATGTGGGCATGCATCTGGGCTCCATAAAAGTCCAGATTTTGGCCTTGTCCATTTTCTTTCAGAAACAATTGGCATCTCTCCCTGAAGTCCAGACGTTCTTGAAAGGTGTTCTGCACATCCAACCTCCCTTTGTGCCTCCCACGGCACATTGGGATCTCAATTTGGTGCTGCAGTTCCTTCAATAGGACTGGTTTGAACCGTTACAGGAGGTGGACATAAAATATCTTACGTGGAAGACCGTCACACTGTTGGCCATGGCTTCAGCAAGACGTGTGTCGGAGCTGGGGGCTTTGTCTCACAAAAGTCCCTATTTAAGTTTCCATGAGGACAGAGCTGGACTCAGAACTCGTCAGCAATTTCTTCCTAAAGTAGTGTCTATATTTCACATCAACCAACCTATTGTGGTTCCGGTTGTCACCGACACCTCTGCTAATTCAAAGTCATTGGATGTTGTGAGGGCTTTGAAGGTCAAGCGAACAGCTCGTCACAGAAAATAGAGTCGCTGTTTATGATCCCAATAAAATTGGCTGTTCTGCGTCAAAGCAGTCCATTGCACGCTGGATCAGGCTTACTAGCCAGCATGCTTATTCCATGGCAGGTTTGCCATGTTCAATATCTGTACAGGCCCACTCTACTAGGTTGGTGGGTTCTTCCTGGGCGGCTGCCCGGGGTGTCTCTGCTTTACAGCTCTGCTGAGCAGCTACTTGGTCAGGTTCGAACACGTTTGCTAAGTTCTACCGGTTCAATACTTTGGCCACTGAGGACCTTCAGTTTGGTCAATCAATTCCGCAGGAACCTCAGCACTCTCCTACCCGGTTTGGGCGCTTTGGTACATTCCCATGGTACTAAATGGATCCCAGTATCCTCTAGGACGTAAGAGAAAATAGGATTTTAATTACCTACCGGTAAATCCTTTTCTTGTAGTCTGTAGAGGATACTGGGTACCCGCCCAGTGCTTCGTTCTTCCTGCACTGTTACTTGGTTAAGTAATGTTGGTTCAGCCGTTGCTGTTCCTGTTTCAAGTTTGGTTAGTTTGGCTTTCCTCTTCTTTGTGTGTGCTGGTTCGGAATCTCACCACTATCCTTATGGATTCTCTCAAAGTATGTCCGTCTCCTCAGGCACAGTTTCCTAGACTGAGTCTGGTAGGAGGGGCATAGATGGGAGGAGCCAGCCCACACTATCAAATTCTTAAAGTGCCCATGGCTCCTAGTGGACCAGTCTATACCCCATGTTACTAAATGGACCCCAGTATCCTCTACGAACTACAAGAAAAGGATTTACCGGTAGGTAATTAAAATCCTATTTTTCCCCTCCCCCCAGGACTCCATGTCTTCCTCCCCATCTACCAGTGTATACAAGTTCTCCATATCCACTAACCCACACAATCACCAGTGTGTACGTTTCCTTGGCTTCCTACCCCCCACATCCAGTCACCATGTATACGTCTCCATATCCCCCACCCCCATCTCGAGTCACCACTGTGTGCAGCTCCATGTCCCCCACCCCCAGTCACCGGTGTGTGCTTATCCATGTCCCCCTCCCTCCACTCCCAGTTACCATTGTGCATCTCCATGTGTCCCTCCCTCCTCCACCCACCAGTGTGTATGTCTCCATGTCCCGCTTTCCCTACCTAGTCACCAGTGTGTATGTCTCCATGTTCCTCTCCCATCTACAGTATGTTATTTGTAATTCAGGGGGTCATTCAGACCTGATCGCTGGGCTGCTAAAATTGTTGTCCTGCGATCAGATAGTCGCTGCCCAAGGGGGGTGTATATTCGCTGTGCAAGTGTGTGATCGCATGTGTATGACGAGCTGCTAAAAAATCTCTGTCAGCGGACAGCTGCAAATCCGCTCACACCACACTCCCCAGTGAATAGTTTTTACCAGTGTGTGCAGTCTCTGCGTAGCCCAGGACTTACTCCTCCAGTGCGATTATAACAGGCTGATCAGGTCCGGAGCTGACATTGCACACCCTACTTGAAAACGCTTGGGAACGCCTGCGTTTTCCCTGACACTCCCAGAAAACGGTCAGTTACCGCCCACAGACGACCTCTTACTCAGCATGCGAATGGCTGTGCACTTAGAATTTTCGTACCAACCTGTCACTGTTCGGCGATGCCTGTTGTTGTTTGCCGATGCGCGTGCGCATTGTGGTGCATGCGCAGTTAATTGCTGATCGCCCATTGTGGGAAAACGCACAGCAGCGATCAGGTTTGAATCACCCCCTAAGTTTCCACTTCTTTTGTTACAGTTTATATAAGTAAAGTTAAATAGGATTTTAATACCTACCGGTATATCCTTTTCTCTTAGTCCGCAGAGGATGCTGGGGACACTTCAAGAACCATGGGGTATAGACGGGATCCGCAGGAGACATGGGCACTTTAAGACTTTAAAAGGGGGTGTGAACTGGTTCCTTCCTCTATGCCCCTCCTCCAGACTCCAGTTATAGGAACTGTGCCCAGGGAGACGGACATTTCGAGGAAAAAGGATTTATTTTGATTTAAACTAAGGTTAACCCAATGCATGCAACGGCATGACTAATGACAGCAACAGGCTGACTATAAACACATCACAACACGTGTGTAACCATAACCAATAACTGCAGATACAGTACGCACTAAGCGAAAAGGATTTACCGGTAGGTATTAAAATCCTATTTTCTCCTTACATCCTAGAGGATGCTGGGGACACTTCAAGAACCATGGGGTTTATACCAAAGCTCAAGAACGGCCGGGAGAGTGCAGATGACTCTGCAGCACCGATTGACCAAACAAGAGGTCTTCCTTAGCCAGGGTATCAAACTTGTAAAACTATGCAAAAGTGTTTGAACCCGACCAAGTAGCTGCTCGGCAAAGCTGTAATGCCGAGACCCCCCGGGCAGCCGCCCAGGATGAGAATACCTTTCTGGTAGAATGGGCCTTCACCGATTTCGGTAACGGCAATCCAGCCGTAGAATGAGCTTGCCAAATCGTATTACAGATCCAGCGTGCAATAGTCTGCTTGGAAGCAGGAGCCCCAATCTTGTTGGGATCATACAGGACAAACAGAGCCTCTGTTTTCTTAATCATAGCCGTTCTGGCTACATAAATTTTCAAAGCTCTGACCACATCTAGAGACTTCGATTCCTCAAAGGCGTCAGTAGCCACTGGCACCACAATAGGTTGGTTCATGTGAAACGATGACACCACTTTAGGCAGAAATTGCTGACAAGTTCTCAACTCCGCTCTATCTTCATGGAAGATCAAATAGGGGCTCTTGTGAGACAAAGCCGCCAATTCAGACACCCGCGTTGCAGAGGCCAAGGCCAACAGCATGATCACTTTCCAAGTGACGAATTTCAACTCTACCTTACGTAAAGGTTCAAACCAATGAGATTGCAGGAACTGCAACACCACGGTAAGATCCCACGGTGCCACCGGGGGCACAAAGGGAGGCTGGATGTGCAGCACGCCTTTCACGAAAGTCTGAACTTCCGGAAGGGAAGCCAATTCTTTTTGAAAGAAAATTGACAAAGCCGAAATTTGTACTTTAATGGAGCCTAACTTTAGGCCCGCATCCACCCCTGCTTGCAGAAAATGGAGTAAACGGCCCAGCTGAAATTCTTCCATAGAAGCCTCCTTGGATTCACACCAAGACACATATTTCCTCCAAATACGGTGATAATGTTTCGCCGTTACCTCTTTTCTAGCCTGAAGCAGTGTGGGAATTACTTCACCGGGAATACCCTTTCGGGCTAAGATCCTGCGTTCAACCTCCAAGCCGTCAAACAAAGCCGCGGTAAGTCTTGGTACACCCACGGCCCCTGCTGTAACAGATAGTCTCGTAGAGGAAGAGGCCAGGGATCTCCTATGAGTAATTCCTGAAGATCTGGATACCAGGCCCTCCTTGGCCAGTCTGGAACAATGAGGATTGCATGAACCCTTGTTCTTCTTATGATCTTTAACACTTTTGGAATGAGTGGAATCGGAGGGAACACATATATATCGACTGAAACACCCATGGTGTCACTAGGGCGTCCACTGCTATTGCTTGAGGGTCCCTCCAATATCTCGGAAGTTTCTTGTTGAGGCGAGACGCCATCACATCTATTTGAGGAATTCCCCAATGACTTGTCACTTCTGCAAAGACCTCTTGATGAAGACCCCACTCTCCTGGATGGAGATAGTGTCTGCTGAGGAAGTCTGCTTCCCAGTTGTCCATACCCGGAATGAAGACCGCTGACAGAGCGCTTACATGCCTTTCCGCCCAGCTGAAAACTTTTGTGGCTTCTGCCATTGCCGCTCTGCTCTTCGTTCCGCCCTGGCGGTTTACGTACGCCACTGCTGTTATGTTATCCGACTGAATCAAGACAGGCAGATCGCAAAGAAGATGTTCCGCTTGTAGAAGGCCGTTGTAAATGGCCCTTAATTCCAGAATGTTTATGTGTAGACAAGCTTCCTGGCTTGACCATTTTCCCCCTGTGTGACTGCCCAGCCTCGGAGACTCGCATCCGTGGTCACCAGGATCCATTCCTGGATCCCAAATCTGTGTCCCTCTAGGAGGTGAGAGCTGTGCAGCCACCACAGGAGTGAGATTCTGGTCTTGGAAGACAGGATTATCTGTCGGTGCATGTGCAGATGGGATCCGGAGCATTTGTCCAACAGGTCCCACTGAAACACTCTGGCATGGAATCTGCCAAACTCTCTGGCCTCGTAGGCCGCCACCATCTTCCCTAGCAACAGAGTGCATTGATGAATCAACACTCTTGCCAGCTTCAGAATCTGTTTGACCAGGTTCTGAATTTCCAGAGCCTTTTCCACTGGAAGAAAAACTCTCTGTAATTCCGTGTCCAGAATCATACCCAAGAACGCCAGCCTTGTCGTCGGAACCAACTGTGATTTTGGCAAGTTTAGGAGCCAACCATGTTGTTGCAGAATTGTCAGGGAGAGCGTCATGCTCTGCAGTAATTGCTCCTTGTACCTCACTTTTATCAGGAGATCATCCAAGTACGGAATAATTGTGACGCCTTGCTTGCGCAGGAGAACCATCATTTCCGCCATAACTTTGGTGAAAACCCTCTGAGCCGTGGACAGACCAAACGGCAACGTCTGAAATTGGTAATGACAATCCTGAACGGCAAACCTCAGGTAAGCCTGATGTAGAGGATATATGGGAATGTGTAAGTAGGCATCCTTTATGTCGACCGACACCATAAAATCCCCTTCCTCCAGACTGAAGATCACTGCTCGGAGAGACTCCATCTTGAATTTTAATTTTTTTAGATAGAAATTTAGGGATTTTAAGTTCAGAATAGGTCTGACCGAACCGTCCGGCTTCGGGACCACGAACAGGCTCGAATAAAAGCCTTCTCCCTGTTGTGACGGGGCCCCATGACAATGACTTGATTTTTACATAGCTTTTGTATAGCACCGCATACCACCTCCTTGTCCGGAAGAGAAACTAGTAAGGCTGATTTGAAAAATCGTCGAGGGGGCACGTCTTGAAATTCCAGCTTGTACCCTTGGGACACTATTTCTAATACCCATGGGTCTAGGTCCGAATGAACCCAGAAATGACTGAAGAGTCGGAGACGTGCCCCCACTGGTGCGGACTCCTGCAGAGGAGTCCCAGCGTCATGCGGTGGATTTGGTAGAAGCCGGAGAGGACTTCTGCTCTCTTTTCCCTTTCCTCTTGCATCTGATAGTGGTGCGTTCTCTTTTGTTGTGCAGGAACAGAAGGTAAAAAGGATGACTTACCCGCGGTAGCCGTAGATCCCAGGTCAGCGAGGCCATCACCAAACAAGACACCACCTTTATAAGGTAGAGACTCCATACAGGGCCGGTGCAAGGTTTCTGGGCACCCTAGGCAAAATTTGTCCTGTCATCCCATCCCGTCACCTGTGCCACGGTTTCAGCTGTATCCTAGCTCCTCTGTACCGCTTTCCCCTTCCCGTCACCTGTGTCCTGGATCTCCTGTCCCACTTATCCCAATCCCATTACCTGTAACCCTTGTCCCAATCCCATCACCTGTATCCCAGCTCCTCTGTACCACCGCCCCCCATTCTGTCACCCGTGTCGAGGCTACTGTGCCGCTTTCTCCCATTCGGTCATCTGTATCCTGACTCCTCTGTGCCACTTCCCCCATCCCATCATCCATTTCCAAACTCTTCTGTATCACTTTCTCCCATTCCGCCACCTGTATCCTTGCTCCGTTGTGCTGCTTCCCCTATACCATCATCCATTTCCTGTCTTCTATGTGCCGTTTTCTCCCATCCGGTCACTTGTGTTCTGCCCAACCTGTCACCTGCAACTCTGCACCTCTGTGCCACTCCCCTCTACCCTGTCACCCGTATCCCGGCTTCTCTGTGCCACCTCCTCCCATAGCGTCACCTGTGTCCCGGCTCCTATTTACAGCTCCCCCCATCCAGTCACCTGTATCCCGGCTCTTCTGTGCCACTTACCACCCATCCCATTATCTGTATCCCGGCTCCTCTATGCCGCTTACCACCCATCCCATCACCTATATCCTGGCTCCTCTGTGCTGCACCTGGGACTTGTTACTAAGGGGTCTATTCATTAAGAAAATGAAAACTGAATTGTTACTTATCACTATACATCGCATGGCTTCGATCCGATGTATAGCTGTAATAAGTAACAATTTATGTATACTCATCCTTCCGATGAAGCGCTGCGGAATCCGGGGGTCCAGCGGTGACGGCTTCTGCAGGCAGTCCCCTCTCCGATGCGCGGAGCCAGCCGGTGGGTCCCTATGCACATGCGCCACCTGTTGACCTCCTGGCAGGCAGCAGTGGCTGCTGGGAGGTCGGGAGGCTGAGCCAGCATCGAGTGCGGACAGAGAGCAGGGAAGCATTGAGCTTCCCTTCCGTCTCTGCACCACGTTTCAGGTTACACCATCCTGAGATGGTGAACCTGAACTCCATGGAGAAGCAGAAAGCAGAGCTTTTCACTCCTTCATGAATCGCACTCACCATACAAAAGTATGGTGATGCGATTCAGGCACAGAGCGGGGATGCCGCTGGTGAAGTCGGGGACTGCTCCCCGGTAACCCGCTGTGTGGATTGCACTAGGCAGAGAAAAGCCCTGTTTTAAGCAAAACTGGGCTTTTTTCTGCTACTTGAATAGACCCCTTACAGCCCTATCTACAGTACATGTTAAACATCAATACATCCGCTTAATGAGTTCCCACAAAATATTAGTACAGCCCCCCCACACACAAATTTAAGTCACCCACAAATAAAATCAATATACCAAAATAAAACATTAATCCATGACTCCATAATAGTACTACACCCCCACCCCATATAATATTGCTGCAATACCCGCCTCCCCAGATTATATTAATAAACTCCAGATTACATGCAAATGCCTCAATTAAAAAAAAAAAAAAATATATATATATATATATATATATATATAAAAAATCACCATATGATACTTACCTCTGCTTGAAGGAGGTCCTGTAGTCTCCTGTCAGTCATCATCATGGTTCCCCCATACTGTAAAACTCCAGAAGACTATAGCATAGCACTGCAGGCTCAAGACAGTCAGGAACGGAGGATCGAAAAGGGGCGGAGCCTGAGGGAGAAGGCGGAGCCTCGGGAGGGGAAGCAGAACATTGGAGGCTGGTCCCGGGACTCTGTGCAGAGAAGGAAAGGGGGCGGGCGGAGGGCACTGCTGCTGCTGGCTGCACCAGACATGTCAAGCTGTGACATGTCTGCAGACTCGGCAAGACAGCAGTTGGGAAGTGCGGAAGCGGCGGCCGCTGGTTATGCAAACCACAGCCGCCGCCAGTGATAAGTAAACTAAGGATGTCTATTTGAGAGACACCCTTATGATGCCAGCAGCCTCAGAGCCGCCCGCTCAGGTGCCGGCGCCCTTAGGCAGCTGCCTGAAGCTGCCTAATGGTAGCGCCGGCTCTGACTCCATAGCCTTCTTAGAGTCAGCATCAGCATTCCATTGATGAATCCACAATGCTCTCCTAGCTGAGACTGCCATAGCATTGGCCCTTGATCCCAAAAGGCCAATGTCCCTCGCAGCTTCCTTAAGGTAGGCTGCAGCATCCCTGATATGACCCAGTGTCAAAAGAATGCTATCCCTATCCAGGGTATCTAACTCAGATGACAAGTTATCTGCCCACTTTTCAATAGCGCTACTCACCCAAGCCGAAGCAACGGCAGGTCTGAGTAGAGTACACGTAGTGACATAAATGGATTTCAATGTATTTTCCTGCTTACGATCCGCAGGTTCCTTTAGGGCTGCCGTGTCAGGAGACGGAAGCGCCACCTTTTTGGATAGCCGTGATAGAGCTTTGTCCACATTGGGGGGGGTGACTCCCACTTTTCCCTATCCCCAGAGGGGAACGGATATGCCACCGGAATTCTCTTGGGAATCTGAAACTTCTTGTCAGGATTTTCCCAAACCTTTTCAAAAAGAGCGTTCAGTGTCCTCCATGATATGTAACACGTCTTTTATCGCCACAATCATGTACTGAATGCTTTTAGCCAGTTTTGGATTTAATTTGGCATCACTATAGTCGACACTGGAGTCAAAGTCTGTGTCAGTATCTGTATCTGCTATCTGGGTAAAAGAACACTTTTGTGACCCCGAGGGGGTTCTGAACTTGTGACAACACATCCTCCATGGATTTCTTCCATGCCTGTCTCAGACGTATCCAATCTCTTCTTTAATAGAGCCACATTCGCATTCAAAGCACTCAAAACATTTACCCAATCAGGCATCGGCGGTGCAGACAGGGTCACCCCGCAGTCGTTTCTTTCCCTAATCCAGTCTCCTCCTGGAAAGAGCACTCAGCCCCAGACATGCCGACATACGTGTACCGACACCACAAACACACTGGGCATATAAGGGACAGGCCCACAGTAAAGCCTGTCAGAGAAACACAGAGGGAGTGTGCCAGCTCACAACCCAGCGCCTATCCCGGTTCTGAAACTTTTTTATATAATGCCTCAGACCTGTTAGCGCTTTTATATCATAACTCCAGCACCAAATTAACTGTGCCGCCCCCTGTTTTGCACCCGGTTACTTGATACAGCAGTGTTGAGGAAGGACCAGCATCTCTGCAGCTCTGTGAAGAGAAAATGGCGCTAATGAGAGCTGTGAGGGCTAAGCCACGCCCCCTTAATGGGGCGCTTCAGCCCCGCAATTTTTTTAATTATTTATAGTGGCGGGGGTCTGGATTAAATACCACATAGCCAGTCGTAACATGAGGATTTTATGCTGTCCAGGCCCCCCCCCCCCGCGCCCTGCACCCTGTAGTGCCGCTGTGTGTGTGGGAGCATGGCGCGCAGTGCAGGCGCTGTGCGTTACCTC
This sequence comes from Pseudophryne corroboree, assembly GCF_028390025.1. Lineage (NCBI taxonomy): Eukaryota > Metazoa > Chordata > Amphibia > Anura > Myobatrachidae > Pseudophryne > Pseudophryne corroboree. Next base: position 640,128,309 of record NC_086445.1, on the reverse strand, counting down.
AAAGCCGTCAATTAAGTCTTCTGATCTTCTTCTACTCACCCGACTTCTGGCTCTGTAAGGGGGGTGACGGCGGGCTCCGGGAACGAGCATCTAGGCGTACCTAGCGTTCAGACCCTCAGGAGCTAATGGTGTCCTGTAGCCTAAGAAGCAGAGCCTTGAAACTCACAGAAGTAGGTCTGACTTCTCTCCCCTCATAATAATGAACTTAACAAAAGTATTTTTTCAGAGAAACTCAGGGGAGCTCCTCAGTGTGCATCCAGTCTCACTGGGCACAGATTCTAAACTGGAGTCTGGAGGAGGGGCATAGAGGGAGGAGCCAGTTCACACCCCCCTTTTAAAGTCTTAAAGTGCCCATGTCTCCTGCGGATCCCGTCTATACCCCATGGTTCTTGAAGTGTCCCCAGCATCCTCTAGGCAGGGCCGGATTAACAATGGGGCGGATGGAGCTGCAGCTCCAGGCCCACTCTCCAAAATAGGCCCACTGCATCTGCCCATAGATGTCCATGCTGCTGTAGACAGGAAAACAAATTTCCTTCTACTGCAGCCTACAGCGCCAGACCCGTCCCCTCCAGCATCACACCCTTCTTGTGCAGATTCGGGGGAGGGCACCAAGGCACGTATAGTGCACTATTGTAAATTCCGGGAAGTAGCCCCACCCCCTGTACTCAAGCCACGCCCATCAGTGATGAATGTTTAGGCTCCGCCTCCAAGTGATGTCATCTGTTAGTCCCCGGGAGGGCAAGGGGAAGCAGAATATGTCAAGGGGGCGTGGCCTAGCGGCACATACTATCCGCGGCTGCAGCCCATGATGAACCTCAGGTACCCGGCGTCCAAGGATGAGGGGGTGGCTATTTTTTGTAGCTGGGACCGCGGGACGGGAGGAGGGAGGTAGTAGGTCACCCTGGATCTGGAAGTGTGTTGGGGAAGGGGGGGGGGGGGGCGTGGCATTGCCATGAGAGCACTTTCATAATAAGGGAGAAAAGCTCTGTATGTCCAGGGCTCACCTACAAATTGCCCCTATGTACAGTATATACAAGAGGGGTGTCCCCCCACCCACTGCATCACACTGCAAAGAAGCCCGTTTATATACAAGAGGAGGAGTTGTGGCTCTGTCTCACAGCAAAAAGTCCCTGCTGTCAACCCATGGGGAGTGTGTGCGAGGAGCGGGTGCAATCAGGGGTAGTGTGTGCGGAGACCGGGTGCAGGGTTAGGGGTAGTGTGTGCGAGGAGCGGGTGCAGGGTTAGGGGTAGTGTGTGCGAGGAGCAGATGCAGGGTTAGGGGTAGTGTGTGTGGGGAGCAGGTGCAGGGTTAGGGGTAGTGTGTGCGAGGTGCAGGGTTAGGGATAGTGTGTGTGGGGAGCAGGTGCAGGGTTAGGGGTAGTGTGTGCGAGGAGCAGGTGCAGGGTTAGGGGTAGTGTGTGCGAGGAGCAGGTGCAGGGTTAGGGGTAGTGTGTGCGAGGAGCAGGTGCAGGGTTAGGGGTAGTGTGTGCGAGGAGCAGGTGCAGGGTTAGGGGTAGTGTGTGTGGGGAGCAGGTGCAGGGTTAGGGGTAGTGTGTGTGTGTGGGGAGCAGGTGCAGGGTTAGGGGTAGTGCGTGCGAGGAGCAGGTGCAGGGTTAGGGATAGTGTGTGCGAGGAGCGGGTGCAGGGTTAGGGGTAGTGTGTGCGAGGAGCGGGTGCAGGGTTAGGGATAGTGTGGGTGAGGAGCGGGTGCAGGGTTAGGGGTAGTGTGTACAGGGAGCGGGGTTAGGGGTAGTGTGTGCGAGGAGCGGGTGCAGGGTTAGGGATAGTGTAGGTGAGGAGCGGGTGCAGGGTTAGGGATAGTGTGGGTGAGGAGCGGGTGCAGGGTAAGGGGTAGTGTGTACAGGGAGCGGGGTTAGGGGTAGTGTGTGCGGGGAGCGGGTGCAGGGTTAGGGGTAGTGTGTGCGAGGAGCAGGTGCAGGGTTAGGGATAGTGTGTGCGAGGATCGGGTGCAGGGTTTGGGGTAGTGTGTACAGGGAGCGGGTGCGGGGTTAGGGGTAGTGTGTACAGGGAGCGGGTGCAGGGGTAGTGTAGTGTGTGCGGGGAGCGGGTGTAGGGTTAGGGGTAGTATAGTGTGCGCGGAGAGCGGGTGCAGGGGAAGTGTAGTGTGTGCAGGGACCGGGTGCAGGGGAAGTGTAGTGTGTGCGGGGAGCAGGTGCAGGGTTAGGGGTAGTGCGTGCGAGGAGCAGGTGCAGGGTTAGGGATAGTGTGTGCGAGGAGCGGGTGCAGGGTTAGGGGTAGTGTGTGCGAGGAGCGGGTGCAGGGTTAGGGATAGTGTGGGTGAGGAGCGGGTGCAGGGTTAGGGGTAGTGTGTACAGGGAGCGGGGTTAGGGGTAGTGTGTGCGAGGAGCGGGTGCAGGGTTAGGGATAGTGTAGGTGAGGAGCGGGTGCAGGGTTAGGGATAGTGTGGGTGAGGAGCGGGTGCAGGGTAAGGGGTAGTGTGTACAGGGAGCGGGGTTAGGGGTAGTGTGTGCGGGGAGCGGGTGCAGGGTTAGGGGTAGTGTGTGCGAGGAGCAGGTGCAGGGTTAGGGATAGTGTGTGCGAGGATCGGGTGCAGGGTTTGGGGTAGTGTGTACAGGGAGCGGGTGCGGGGTTAGGGGTAGTGTGTACAGGGAGCGGGTGCAGGGGTAGTGTAGTGTGTGCGGGGAGCGGGTGTAGGGTTAGGGGTAGTATAGTGTGCGCGGAGAGCGGGTGCAGGGGAAGTGTAGTGTGTGCAGGGACCGGGTGCAGGGGAAGTGTAGTGTGTGCGGGGAGCAGGTGCAGGGTTAGCGGTAGTGTAGTGTGTTCGGGGAGCGGGTGCAGGGTTAGCGATAGTATAGTGTGTGTGGGGAGTGGGTGTAGGGGAAGTGTAGTGTGTGCGAGGAGCAGGTGCAGGGTTAGCAATAGTATAGTGTGTGTGGGGAGTAGGTGCAGGGGTAGTGTAGTGTGTGCGGGGAGTAGGTGCAGGGGTAGTGTAGTGTGTGTGGGGAGCGGGTGTAGGGTTAGCGGTAGTGTAGTGTGTTCGGGGAGCGGGTGCAGGGTTAGCGATAGTATAGTGTGTGTGAGGAGTGGGTGCAGGGTTAGTAGTGTAGTATAGTGTATGCGGGGAGCGGGTGTAGGGGAAGTGTAGTGTGTGCGAGGAGCAGGTGCAGGGTTAGCGATAGTATAGTGTATGTGGGGAGTGGGTGCGGAGAGTAGGTGCAGGGGTAATGTGTGTGCGGGGAGTAGGTGCAGGGGTAGTGTAGTGTGTGCGGGGAGTTGGTGCAGGGGTAGTGTAGTGTGTGCGGGGAGTAGGTGCAGGGGTAATATAGTGTGTGCGGGGAGTAGGTGCAGGGGTAATATAGTGTGTGCGGAGAGTAGGTGCAGGGGTAGTGTAGCGTGTGTGGGAAGCGGGTGTAGGGTTAGCGGTAGTGTAGTGTGTTCGGGGAGCGGGTGCAGGGTTAGCGGTAGTATAGTGTGTCCAGGGAGCTGGTGCAGGGGTAGTATAGTGTGTGCGGGGAGCAGGTGCAGGGTTAGCGGTAGTGTATTGTGTGCGGGGTGCAGGGGAAGTGTAGTGTGTGCGAGGAGCAGGTGCAGGGTTAGCGATAGTATAGTGTGTGCGGGGAGTGGGTGCAGGGTTAGCGGTAGTGTAGTGGGTGCGGGGAGCGGATGCAGGGGAAGTTTAGTGTGTGCTGGGATTAGGTGCAGGGGTAGTGTAGTGTGTGCGGGGAGTAGGTGCAGGGGTAATGTAGTGTGTGCGGGGAGCGGATGCAGGGGAAGTGTAGTGTGTGCTGGGATTAGGTGCAGGGGTAGTGTAGTGTGTGGGGGGAGTAGGTGCAGGGGTAGTGTAGTGTGTGGGGGGAGTAGGTGCAGGGGTAGTGTAGTGTGTGGGGGGAGTAGGTGCAGGGGTAGTGTAGTGTGTGCGGGGAGTAGGTGCAGGGGTAATGTAGTGTGTGCGGGGAGCAGGTGCAGGGGTAATGTAGTGTGTGCGGGGAGCGGATGCAGGGGAAGTGTAGTGTGTGCTGGGATTAGGTGCAGGGGTAGTGTAGTGTGTGCGGGGAGTAGGTGCAGGGGTAGTGTAGTGTGTGCGGGGAGTAGGTGCAGGGGTAGTGTAGTGTGTGCGGGGAGTAGGTGCAGGGGTAGTGTAGTGTGTGCGGGGAGTAGGTGCAGGGGTAATGTAGTGTGTGTGGGGAGTAGGTGCAGGGGTAGTGTAGTGTGTGGGGGGAGTAGGTGCAGGGGTAGTGTAGTGTGTGGGGGGAGTAGGTGCAGGGGTAGTGTAGTGTGTGGGGGGAGTAGGTGCAGGGGTAGTGTAGTGTGTGCGGGGAGTAGGTGCAGGGGTAATGTAGTGTGTGCGGGGAGCGGATGCAGGGGAAGTGTAGTGTGTGCTGGGATTAGGTGCAGGGGTAGTGTAGTGTGTGCGGGGAGTAGGTGCAGGGGTAGTGTAGTGTGTGCGGGGAGTAGGTGCAGGGGTAGTGTAGTGTGTGCGGGGAGTAGGTGCAGGGGTAGTGTAGTGTGTGCGGGGAGTAGGTGCAGGGGTAATGTAGTGTGTGTGGGGAGTAGGTGCAGGGGTAGTGTAGTGTGTGGGGGGAGTAGGTGCAGGGGTAGTGTAGTGTGTGGGGGGAGTAGGTGCAGGGGTAGTGTAGTGTGTGGGGGGAGTAGGTGCAGGGGTAGTGTAGTGTGTGGGGGGAGTAGGTGCAGGGGTAGTGTAGTGTGTGGGGGGAGTAGGTGCAGGGGTAGTGTAGTGTGTGGGGGGAGTAGGTGCAGGGGTAGTGTAGTGTGTGGGGGGAGTAGGTGCAGGGGTAGTGTAGTGTGTGGGGGGAGTAGGTGCAGGGGTAGTGTAGTGTGTGGGGGGAGTAGGTGCAGGGGTAGTGTAGTGTGTGGGGGGAGTAGGTGCAGGGGTAGTGTAGTGTGTGTGGGGAGTAGGTGCAGGGGTAATGTAGTGTGTGCGGGGAGTAGGTGCAGGGGTAATGTAGTGTGTGCGGGGAGTAGGTGCAGGGCTAGTGTAGTGTGTGCGGGGAGTAGGTGCAGGGGTAATGTAGTGTGTGCGGGGAGTAGGTGCAGGGGTAATGTAGTGTGTGCGGGGAGTAGGTGCAGAGGTAGTGTAGTGTGTGCGGGGAGTAGGTGCAGGGGTAGTGTAGCGTGTGTGGAGAGCGGGTGTAAGGTTAGCGGTAGTATATTTTTTACATGGTTGTGGCATGTTAATAAAACCTGAAAATGCATATTAGAAAAAAACCATAGCAGTAGATGCTCATTGAGTTTAGTCATAGGATAGCATTATATAAATGTATTTTTAAAATGTTCTGGGGCAAAAATTCCCATGTGGCTTGGACTGCAACCACTAACAGGTCTACAGATGGTGTAATGGTTAGCTTTACTGCCTTACAGCACTAAGGTCATGGATTTAATTTCCACCACGGCCTTAACTGTGTGGAGTTTGTATATTCTCCCCATACTTGCATGGGTTTCCTACTGCCACAATCTAAATATATACTGGTAGGTTAGGCTCGTAACACAAAAATAAACCATAGTTAGGTAGGTGGGTAGCTATGCCCTCCATGGTGCTAGCCAGACCACACTGCACAGACCACACCCCCATATCAGTAGTCACACCCTCACCATGCTGGTCCCACCCCCTGCAGCGGCACACAGTAGGCCCTTCATAAATTACAGCTCCAGGCCCATGAGGACCTTAATCTGGCACTGCCTCTAGGACGTAAGGAGAAATCTAGTTTGTAGTTCAGAATTAGTATTTGGCTATTAAAAGTATTAATCAGACAGTAGGTAATACAAACTTGTCGATTGTGTAGATTTGCAAACTTAAAAAAATTAGCTCATATAAAAAGATTTTCCTGTTTAGTAAGTACAGCCTTCATACTTAATGTAAAGAGAATCTATTATTCCGACGCAATTGTGAAAGTTGCTGCTGCACACCTCCTGAGATGATTGCCAATCCTCTCAAACATAGGAAAAAGAAAAGTAGTAGGATGTGTAGAAGTTGAACACAAAGATTCAATAGCCAATAAAAGCATATATAAGTGATAACATTTTTACTCACTGTTACAGGCATGAAACATGAACCATTTCCAGAGAGCATTCCTCCCCTGCTTACCTTTTTGCCTTTGAAAAAACTGACTGGGTTGAACCAATCATCTAGTCTTTCACATCAACTCATTGTACATATCTCCCAGCATGACCCTCTCCAGGAGGGACAGAATGCTCTGCTCCTGGACTTCCCTCTTAATTTATGCTTGCCATCACCTGTGCTGAAACACCTTTCTTATCCATTAACCCACAGGTTCTCAAACTCGGTCCTCAGGACCCAACACAGTTTACCTTTTGCAGGTAACCCAGCAGGTGCCCAGGTGTATTACTTACTCACTGACACATTTTAAAAGGTCCACAGGTGGAGCTAATTATTTCACTTGCCATTCTGTGAGGAGACCTGCAAAGCATGCTGTGTGGGGTCCAGAGGACAGAGTTCAAGAACCTATGCATTAACATGTTCAAAACAGGTGTCGGCAATCATAAATTAAGAGAAAAGATCAGAAGCAGAGCATTCTGTCCTTCCTGGAGAGGGTCATGTTGGGAGGTATGCATTGAGTCATACTTAATTCAGTCAAAATTGAAAAAGACAATCCCAAACCAGATCCTGCACATCAAATGTATCATGTTGTCATATGTGCTATTTATTTAACTTTGGTTATATTTAACATGCATACCCATAGACAATAAATGGTAGAAAAAAAGTACTGTATTTAGTAAGTTCACTAACCCATATATCATTTGTTTCCATTTTACTTCAGTAATGCGTTTGTAATTTATGGCATATTTATACATGTGGCATTAAGCTGGCAATGAATGAGTTATAAAATAAACTAATGCTGCACCTACTGTACTGACAGGGCAGGGCTGAGACAAGGTAGCAGAGGTGTGTCTGAATCTTAAATCCTTCCCCTCTCCTTGATAACAGATGGGAGCTTGAAACACTTGTTCTCTGCAATATTTCACCTCTCCTTCTTTCTGCCTTTCCAGAAGACAGGTGTTGGCAGGTGGAAGCGAGTCATGCCTGAGCCAACCTTTTTGCATCGACCCCTGTATGCACACTTTCCCTTCCTAAGCTGTGTGCTATTGGTTTTAAACGTGTGCCCTCTTCAGGGACAGCAGCTACATGCTTGTAAAGAGGTAAGGGGATTGAGATTGTGGTATGAAAGAAAAGTAATTACTTTAAAAGTAAGAGAAAATTATATCTTATTCCTTCTGTATATATTATACTTACGTATTTGAAACAATTCATTTCCATAAGAGGTTTAAAGTCGTGCAAAGGAAATTTAATGTCAACAGTACGTAGATGTTTGTCAACCTTAAACAAATAAGGGGGACCTCGGGTTGTGTCTGTAGCAGGCTGCCTAACAGCTGTTGCAAGTCACATGGCAGTGTGCTAAGATCTTTTATGTTCACAAGTAAGTACCAAGTATGGTACCAAGTTGTAGATGTAGATCATTCTGGATTTGATGTGTTGGATTTTGACATTTAGTATAAGTGCACAGTGTTCTAGCATATTGATCATATAAAAAGAGCAAAACTAATAACATTATAGAATTAGATATATAAAGGCTTGTTCATACTTTAACTAAAAATTTTAATATTCTAAAGTAAATTGCAGTCCCTAAAGCCTGGGGTCAGGTGCTTTGGTTTTCCAGTGAGTTCTCTGATACCTTGGGTTAGGGGTAAAATGTAATAGGGTGCGAGATGCCCATATTTTTAAAGCAGCAATCATTTACAAGGCCAAACCAACCTTTGTAAATGATTGCTGCTTTAAAAATATGGGTATTCTCGCATAAACTCCTGCACCTAAGACTTCTCACAGGCTATCACAAAATGGGGCAGATGTATGAAGCCTGGAGAAGGCATAAAGAAGTGATAAATGTAAGGTCGCACCAGCTACAATATGTAAATCATACCTCCCAACTTTATGTTTTTGCAAAGAGGGACACAGGCGCGGCCTCGCCGCGCGCGCTCCAGAAAAGGGGCGTGACCTAAGAAAAGGGGGTGTGGCTTCACGGAGGACCCACGATCGTGAGCCACGCCCCCGTTTTCATCACTGAGGGGGCATGCCCAGCGCTCTGTGAGCCGCTGGCATGCCCCCTCTCCCTCTGACTCCCCTGAATAGACGCTGTGCGCATGCGCACAGCATCTATTCAACGCTGCTCTGCTAAGCAGGGCAGCGACAGACAGAGACTCCCAACTGCCCCCCCACCGCGGGACACTGCGGCCCGCGGGTGGGATAGCGGGACAGTCCCCAAAAAATGGGACTGTCCCGCGAAAATCGGGACAGTTGGGAGGTATGTGTAAATTGAAAGCTAGGAGCTGATTGGCTAGTGCGTTATCACCTTACATTTATCACCGCTTTATCACTTCTTTATGCCTTCTCCAGGCTTAATACATCTGACCCTTTTGTGCACCAGGTGTTGGTCCACTCACTCCTTACACACATGTATGGGATGTAATAACATAAAGAAATGCTCCTATAAAACACTTCATTTAAGTTTTGAAACAGAGTGAAATTGTTAGTAATTGCTTTGCAAGATGTGTTGTAGATTTTGTCTACATATTAATTGTTGTATTTATCTTTTTTTCATCCTCTTATTTTCACACATATATTTTGGTTGAAATAACAAGCTGGTATGCATGATTTAAAACCGTAATAAACTCGCTGCATATTCTTCTAATTCTAAAACCATGACAATGTTTAAATGTTTGACTCTATTGATTTGTAAGTGATGCTTCTTTCAGACCGCAAATGCCGGATCCTACCCGGTAAGACAAACGTGTACTTACCGGGTGGGATCCGGCATTTGCGCTCCGCTGCTGGCTTTCCGACCCGGCAATATACCGGGTCGGTTGCCATAGCAGCGGAGGGAGCAGCAGCAGCAGGGGCGGGGGTGGAGGCGGCGGCGGGAGATGAGCTCATCTCCTGCGCCGCCTCTCCCTATGCTGTGAATGGGAACCGTGTCGCATCGACACGGCTCCCATTCACACCGCACCTGACCCGGTAATCAACCCGGGTAAAACCCTTATTTTTTACCGGGTTGAATTACCGGGTCAGGCGACCCGCTCAAACGACCAAGGACCTTTCACATCGCACACTGACCCGGGTCGACACGGCAATATGCCGTGTCGATACCGGGTTATTTGTGCGATGTGAAAGGGGTATGACATTCTATACAGTAGGTCATCTAGACATTGGCATTTGCCAGTACAAAACACATTTATTTTATTTTTTTAAGACATATATGGGAGTATTTTTAGTGTAATGCACAATATGGCCCTGATTTATCAAGCCTTGGAGAGTGCTAGGGTTACCGCCTCATTCCTTTAATTCTGGACACATATTAATTTACACAAGTTCTGTGGCTGATTAAAACCAGGTGAAATGGAGTCTTGAAGCCAGCCACAGAACCTGTGTAATTAATGTGTCCAGAATTAAAGGGATGATGTGGTAACCAGGGGCAGATCCAGAAGAAAATGATAGGAGGGGCACCATGGAAGGGGCAAGTACATTTGCGTGCGGCTTCGGTGCATGTGAGGTGGTGCTTCTTATACAATGCCCACAGTTGTAGCTCTCATTATGCAATGTCCACTGTACTGGTAGTGTCCCTTATATAGACCCCATAGTAGTGGTGCCCCTTATGCAATGCCCGTATTGCCCCCAGTAGTAATGTTGCCTGTAGTAATGGCCCCAGTCATTTAGCGCCCTAGTAATTATGCCCCCAGTGGTAATGCCCCGCAGTTATGACCCCAGTAGTTTACCCCCGCCCCCTTTAGTTTAGCCTCCCAGTGGTAATGCCCCAGTAGTTTGCCTGCTTGTAGTTTAGCCACCAGTAGTAATGCCCCCCTGTAGTTTTTGCCCCCTGTTTGTAGTTTGCCCCCTGTTTGTAGTTTGCCCCCCTGTTTGTAGTTTGCCCCCCTGTTTGTAGTTTAGCCCCACTTGTAGTTTAGCCTCCAAGTAGTAATGCGCTTGTAGTCAAGCCTCCAAGTAGTAATGCGCTTGTAGTCAAGCCGCTAGTAGTAATGCCCTCCTGTAGTATGCTCCCAGTAGTTAGCCCCTTTGTAGTTGGCCCCCAGTATTAATGTCCCCCAGTAGTTTGCCCCCAGTAGATGCCCCTCAGTAATAATGTCCTCCAGTAGTTTGCCCCCCAGTAGATGCCCCCCAGTAATAATGTCCTCCAGGAGTTTGTCCCCAATACATGCCCCCAGTAGTTATGCCCCCCCGGTAGTAATGCCCCTTGTTGATGCCCCCCCAGTAGTAATGTACCCCGTAGTTTGCCCCCAGTAGATGCCCCCGCTGCACTAAGGCAGAAAAAAAACATCATACTTACCGAGCCCCGTTCCCGCTTCCAGACCGCTGCAGTCCTCCTCCTTGGTGTCCGCTCCTCAGTCAGCACTATGAGCGAGACGTCCTGACTGACGACTCTCCCATAGCGCACGCCGCACAGTGACAGTGCCGGAAGCCGGAGCTCAGTACTGAGCGCTTGCCTCCGGCTGCTGCTGTGCAGGGAGACGGGCGCCCGTTGGTAACACAATCTCAGCGGGCGCCCTTCATCTCCCTGTGCGGCGCCAGGAGGGGACGGGAGACGGAGGCCACAAATGACAGGGGGGGCACGGGCCCGAGTCCCCCCCTGGATCCACCACTGGTGGTAACCGTAGAGAGTGATAATACCAGCCAATCAGTTCCTATCTGCCATGTTACAGGCTGTGGGGCAGATGTATTAACCTGGAGAAGGCATAAGGAAGTGATAAACCAGTGATAAATGCAAGGTGATAAACGCGCCAGCCAATCAACTCCAAACTGTTAATTTACATATTGGAGCTGATTGGCTGGCGCGTTTATCACCTTACATTTATCACTTCCTTATGCCTTCTCCAGGTTAATACATCTGCCCCTGTGTTTGAAAACTTAGGAGCTGATAGGTTGGTACTTTATCACCGTGCAATTATTTCACTCTCCAAGGCTGGATAAATCTGTGCCTATATTTTGTTAACATAAAAGAATCTTTCTCCATACAATATGTTTGAAAACACATTTGAATAGGAATTTAATAAATACAATGTATTTGAACTAATTAGCAATGCATGTACAAATGACTGTATTGTTCAAGGAAAATCAAATCAAATACTACAGGGATATTTAAAAAGTATAGGCCTGACTTTGGAAACTGACAAAAAAAAACAAAATACTTAATTGTCATATTAGGACAATTATTTAATATACTGTACCAGCACACAGTGAATGGAATTGCTTTTTTGAAACATGAAAACAAATTTGTTTTAAATGCATTCTATTACTGCAAACGTACTTGCAATATTTTGACTTAAAGTAGAGGCTTCTGTGAAAATACTGGCTTGAGGCATATTTTTGTGATGTGCTTAGCTTTAGACTTTGTGTAACAGTGAACACATCAGGAAGGCCGTTGAATGCTAACCTGTCTCCTACTGTACATTACTTCCATCCCCCATTCCAGGTCACCATCTGTTCATGTCTACCTTTGGAAGGTCTCTTGTAAGATAAAACCTCAATTGTTTATTTTATCTCAAATTAGAAAAAAATTCATTTAAGCATACTGAATATATTATACGGAGACCATTAATGTAATGTATTCTGGAAAGTGCAGTATTTTCCAAATTCTTCCTGGTTTTCTGTATTTTATATATATCTCTATCTCTAGTTGCTGTATGCAAAATACATACCTTCCATTATTACCCATGTGACTGGGAATAACATTTTCTGCTCGTCCTAACTACTGATTTTCTAACAAAAAAAGAATGGAATTAGATATTATCAATAATTTGTGGCTTCATAAAGCATACGTGAGAAGTGTTACATATATGCTGGAAATAATAGTTTCTGCTGATTTTAAACATTGATTTTCTAACTAAGAAAACCTGGACTCAAATCATATTATTATCATTCATTATTTGTTTGGCTTCACAGAGCATATGTGAGACATATTATATTTCCAAAAAATGCTAATCCACTGGGTTAACCCTTCTAATTGTTTGAGCGTAACTAAAGTATTAGATAAACAAGACCCAATATATCCCACAGTACCAGGAGTGTTAATGAGAAATTACTGCTAAGCAATATGAGTTTATCTGCTGTCTTTGACCTTTTGTGTTTTCTGTTTCCTATTCCAGTGGTATGTTCCATGTTGATATTTTGGCCCCCATTTATCAAGCCTTGGACAGTGATAAATTGCACGGCGATAAAGTACCAGCCAATCGGCTTCTACTGCCATGTTACAGGCTGTGTTTGAAAAATGACAGTTAGGAGCTGGTTGGCTAGTACTTTGTCACCGTGCTATTTATCACTATCCAAGGCTTGATAAATCTGGGCCTCTGTTTTGAGGTATTACACAAGTCATGATTTTCTCTATAGTCTGTGTATATCAAATACAGCTGAGTTCTTGTTCCCCAAGTGTATCTATCTGTCCTAACTTACAAACTATCTAAACTTACAGATCCTTACACTGACAAGTTATGACTTCATTCATACGCGCACGCAGGGGGGGGGGGGGGTTTCTGAGTACCTAGAAACACTTCCCCCCCCCCCCCCCCCCCCCTGCACGCTGACACATCGTCTCAGCTGACGATTAATTATAGCAGCAGAGAGACGGTAGCTGCCTCCACTGACTGAGCAGATGACAGAGGTAGGCTCCCGCTGGAAGAGTGTACGGGGAGCTGGCTGCAGAGGAAGCTGCAGTTCCTCCCAGGCGACAGAGCTGGCCGGCCGGGTGAGGCAGGAAACATCTGCAGTGTACTGCAGCTGAGCACAGGTATATGTTTTATGTGCGGGGGGCTTAGTTGGCCAGGTGAGGCGCTCACTGTCCTGGTGTTTAAAAGTGGGTGGGGGGGGAGTGTGCTATGTGTATCATGTGCTGTGTGTATACATGCTATGTGTGTATCATGTGCTGTGTGTATGCTTACTCAGAGAGCATGCATACATGCGCGCACACACTCAGTGTGTGTGTCTGCAGTGTGTATGTTTGATCTATGTATATATGTTTCTGTAAGCATGCCATGCATGTATGCTATGTCTATGTATATGTACAGAAGTGTGTGTGTGTGTGTGTGTGTGTGTGTGTGTGTGTATATATATATATATATATATATATATATATGTATGCTATACTCCACTGTAACTGCTCTCACAAAAGTCGGAAAAATGATCTCCTCCTTGCTGCTAAATCCAAGATCCACTAATCTTTGCTGCTTCTGACACTGTGAGCCTCTTCACCTGAAATTCCTTCATTCCTTTGGTCTCTGTGATACTGTGCTCTCCATTCTGTCCTCCTACCTGTCTGACCATTTTTTCTCTGTCTTCTCTCATGACACTCCCCTCCCACACTTTCAGAAACAGTAGGTGTACCCCAAGGTTCTGTTCTTGGACCTCTGCTATTCTCCCTCTATACATCATCTTTAGGTAAGCTCATTAGCTCTTTTGATCTACAATATCATCTCTATGTTGATGATTCTCAAATCTACCTTTCCTCCGCTGACCTCTCCCCTTCTATTCACACTTGGTATCTGGATGATAGGGCGACAGTGAAAAGTGACACCAAATGGTCGACATGCATATGGTAGACATAGTCAAAAGGTTGACACGGACAAAAAGTTGACATTTTCATTGCCGACACATGGAATGGTCGACTTAAGGTTTTTTCCCCCCAGTTTCAAGACTTTTTCATACCTTACAGTCCACGTGGACTACAACGGGAATAATAACCTTGCCTTGCTTCGGAAGTGAGCCATACAAAGCAAGCCATGCAAGGAGACGTGGTACACTAATTGTGGGTCCACATGCTGGGAGGAACATTTTGACACACAAAAACATTAAAAACTCATGTCAACCTTTTCATGTGTTGATTATTTCATGTTGACCTTGTGCATGTTGACCATTTGGTGTCAACCTAGACATTGTTGACCTTGCTGTCGACAAATTGATCCATAACCTTCACACTCCTATCTCCAACTGTGTTCCTGCAATCTCTTCACAGAGCTTTCTTAAACTTAACATCTCTAATGGGCCCTACACACCTGGTGATTGGCCACCGAGGTGCCTGACGGCTGATACGGGGGGCGACCCGGCAGCAGGGGAGAGTGAAGTTTTGTCACTCCCCTTGTCACCCGGCTCCATAGGACTGCATACTAATATGGATGAGATTGTCCATATTGGCATGCATGTATAAGCGACCCGGCACCAACGATGAACGAGTGCAGGGCCGCGCATCGTTCATCATTGGTGCCTACACACTGAAAGATATGAACGATATCTTGTTCATTAATATTTTTCAGTCATATCGCATAGTGTGTAGGGCCTATAAGACTGAGCTGATCATCTTCCCACCCTCCTGCATAACCTCACCTACAAGAACTTCATTATCTGTTGATTGGTTATCCTTGACTCCACCCTCTCCTTCAAACCACACATTAAGTATCTTTCGCAGTCCTGGCATTTTCATCTCAAAGATCTTTCCTGGATAAGAGCCTTTCTCACCCTGGATGCTACTAAGACCCTCATTCACTCACTGGTCATCTCTAGATTGGACTAGTGTAATCTCCTTCTATCTGGCCTCCCTGACAACATCCTCTCTCCATCCAATCTGTTCTCAATGCTGCTGTCCAGCTTATCTTCCTCACCAAATGTGCTGCATCTGCCTCTCCTCTCTTAGAAGCCCTACACTGGCTTCCCTTTCCCTTCAGAACCAATTCAAGCTACTCACACTCACTAACAAAGCCCTCATCCATTCCTCTACCATTTACATCTCTGCCCTTACGTCCCTTCACTCTCCTGCCTACTAATTATTTCCTTCCACTCCCACCTCCAAGATTTTACACATGCTGCTCTCTTTTATCACTGGAATTCCCTACCTCTCCCTATCATACTTCCCACCTTTCTACAAAACTTCAAACAGGCTCTCAAGAACCACTCCATTAAACCCAGCCATCTTCAACCTATTCCTCTGTACCACGCTCACTATCTACCCCATCTGTGTCACCCCTGTCTCAATGCCCCTCTCCTTTAGAATGTAAGCTGTCACGGGCATGGCCCTCTCCCCTCCTGTGCTTTTTCCTTCTTAGACTATCATCTACTCCATACTTCCACGACACTTAACCCTTGGTTTCTGCCACCCTGCTGCTTATTTTACTCAGTGTCTACCTCATCTTTGTCACCCCTGTCTGTCTGCCCTTCCCCTTTAGAATGTAAGCTATCACGAGCAGGGCCCTCCCCCCTTGTTTTCCTTCTCTGACGTAGACTATCTGTAATACCCCGACAGGTATGGTATACCCCGTACTCTTGTTTCACCAGAGAGGTAAGAAGGTTTTCTTCACGCTCAAAAGGATATAGCCAGGATTTAAAAAAGAAAAATTTCAATTGATTTAAATCAAATTTAGTAACCCACAGTTACAACAAGAGCTTCTTCAAATACATTGGCACAAATAATGGTTGGTTACATGAGATATAACACTTCTACCACACTCAAAGTGGTCTGTTTTTCAGAAACTTTGTAACTGCATTCCATTGGGCTGTAGATGAGTAGTTACATGCAGTGTTCAATACTTTGCAAACACTGTAACTATATGGGAAATTAAACTAGCATAACTATAACAGTATAAGTATCAATATATAACTATTGTACAAGTTACAATGTTTACACATTAACAGTAGACACCCTTTTAACAAAAGAACACCTATCTTCAGTTACTCTCTCACTCTCGATAGATATATATCTATATATACTTAGGCAAAGATTAGCTGAACCCAAAGAATATTTTTTCTTTAACCCACTCTACTACAACCATACCTAATCTATCCACTACAATGGATATAAATATACAAGTACAGTAATTACTTTCAGTACAAGTGTATATACACCCATTTATAATTTGAAAAGTGGAAACGAGCGCGGGACTCTTATATGTCCTGATTAATACTCTGCATTTTGTTTCTCATGCAGTAGGTAAAGGAGAAATTAGCCATTTATCTGCAGCTGAGGTGTTTATACCGCTTGGACTCGAAGGGGGGAATTCAAATGTTTGAAAAGTCTGTTAGGTGTCTGTTTTCCCCTGTCTATTAGATTGGGAAAAACAGACACCCAACTGACTTTTCAAACAATTGAATATCCCCAAAAGGATTCAAATCATATTGCACTTGCTGTCTCCCGTTTAGAGTGACGAGAGATAGAAGGGGCGATATTCAAATGTGCCCTGCTATCGCACTAATCGCGCTCATCACAGTCTGGTTTAGGCACATCAAATGCCTAAACCCGACTAAAGTAATGGGTGCGATCATGAAGAGACTTGTGCGCCGAAACTGGTCTCTCTACACGTATTTCAGCTCGCTACCTCCGGGGGGTAGTGAGCTGAAATGAAGTTGTCACGCCCGTCGGCAGTAACATTAGAATACCACTAGCGGGCGCAATAGGGGGAGGGGAGTAGGAACATTTGAAACCTGCCCAGTGTGTCTGGCTCTATATATAGCTAACAAGTCACTATAGCTACTTCTTGTCGCTGTATTATGGTTCCTACTGGATATACTCAGTTACTGTAGTGAGGATGGCTGAGGAATTATCTATTCTGGACACTGTAGCGCAGGTTAGCAATAGTCTATAAAAGCAAGCAGCTTGAAGTGTGGTGTTAGCATATAGAGCTAACTATGGTGTTGAGTGGTTACACACCTATCCGGATGCCTGGTCAGTGCCTTTCACCTCCTTATATGAGGGTATTTTAGGGGGTTCATTATTTATTTATTTTCTGGCCACCACCAGCTTCCTGACAGAGTTGGGTAACCACCTCAGCGCTTTGTCAATCCCTCACAGCCCCCAATGGTACAGGAGACCTGCCATTTATAGCCTCTGAAATGGACTTCACCTGGTTCCAGCAGCTTCTATATCATATGACAATCTGCTCTCTCACCATGCCTTCTCTTCTTGCCCTGCTGGCCCTAGGTTACACAGCTCCAACAGAGTAAATAAACCAACAATAAAATGAATAATAACACTATCTATCTCACTTCTAAAATGAATCGGAGAGCGCTAACCAATCACTCTTCAAATATACCAGCAATTAATTGACCAAATACTTAAATTTATTAAAAGCACAACATAAAAAGAGAAAACCCTCTCAAATACACATTGTGTCAATAGATTTTATGAAGGGTTGAAGAGAGAGAGAAAATAATGTCTCTCAATCTTCTCTATCTTCGGTGGTGCCTGATGCCGTGCAGGTGTAGTTTCGGTACTCACCAGGCGCCGCTCTCTCTCACCTTCAGGTACCGGAACCTTCAACGGACCTGGCAATCTTCAGTCGGATCCGGACACGGCAATTTCCTCTCGGAGCTGACCGACGACCGAGCTGAGGAGAAAATAGTCTACCTTAAGGGGGGTAACAACCCTTCTTCCACCGGAAAAGGGGATACCCCAGGGGTGACGGCGACCTTTACCGGTTGGGTGAAAGGTCATCACTGGCACAAAGCCTCAGCCACCCAGATTTCACACACTCGCACGTAGTGTGATGAAGGGGATTCTCACGTCCGTGAGCAATCCCTATTCCGGCGCTCGGGGACAGACAAGGGACAAACGCACACCGATGCTACTCAGTCAGTTCCGCACTGGGAACATCTTCTTCTCTTACAGGTCCCTGTAAGGAGGCAAACAAACAAGCAAACAGCCGTGCAGGGCTTAACTCTAACCTAGTGTCACACCCCTAAACTAACTACAATGGCAGAGCCCTCAAACTAGCTCTGTGGGTGTGGTGCAACAAAACTAAACACACTTAACAAGCTCACACTTTGCCCCGCACGGTAACAACATACATCACGATAAACCGTGCAAGCAACTACCACGGTGCTGTCCCTTTAGGTACCCGACTCAGAACACCCGGTAGTGGGGGCCGTACAGCTCACCCACCTCCTGTACTCTCTTCTCAGGGGCTCAGGCCGCGCGGGCCTGCCTGCCTAAACACCTTGGGGTGAATTGGACCTAGTGCCCAGTGCCACCTCTATTCACTTTGGGTGAACCGCTTATTTATTGGGCCTAGCGCCCCCTATTTGCGCACTGACCCGAGGCCCGACCTTACCCACGGGCCTAGTGCCCGCCTAACTCGTCCCTCGTTGGGTGACCTGGGCCTGGTGCCCAGGGTCACCTTATGTTAACCTAATTGGCCAAAAATACACTAGGGCCTAATGCCCTCTAATGCCCCACAGGCCTATTGCCTGATGTGCCCCCGGGCCTAGTGCCCGCCTACTGCGCTGGGAGATGGTGGCTTGGGCCTAATGCCCAAACCACCGAACCAAATAATGACCCCCAAACTCCTATCTGCGCTCGGGCCTATTGCCCATCCGTGCCCACGGGCCTAATGCCCGAACACCCGGTGGTCTAGGGAGGAATGGGAGGGGGGGCACCTTACAAGGGCCTACCTTGGTGGAGAAGGCTGCAGTGGGGAAATGCACAGCTCCATTGCTTCCCACCACTGCAGCGCTTCTCAATCCGGGATGGCCTCTTCTGCCGCTGGCCCGTCCTGGCCAGCGGCGCCGCCGTCGCTTCGCCGCGTCCAGCCGCCGCTGGACATCTCCTTCCCCGAGCCTGGAGTCTTCTGGCCTCTTCCGCGGCCAACCGAGCTCTTCAGTGCTCTTCCGCGCGCCCTCCGTCTTCGGCTCCCGCCCGGCGTCTGCTTTCGCGCTCCTCCGCGTGCCTGACCTCTTCGGCTCCCGCCCGGCATCAGACGCAGGGGGCGGGGCCTGTGACGCGGCGAGCGCCAATTGGCTCGCCGCGCCCGCTTCTGATTGGCCGGCGAGCCGCGATTGGCTCGCGGACGGCGCCGGATTTCAAAAGCCGCGGGCGGCGCTTCTGATTGGCGGCCAGAACGGCGCCAAGTTTAAAGTGCCGCTACCCGCTGCCGCCGACAGCCCGGTGCAGGGAAACGTCCGATCCCTGCACCGGACACCCGCCGCCGCACACCCAGCGCTGGGGACAGACGAGCTGTCCACCCTCACGCTCTGCAGGGGACACAGTTCCCCTGCACACTGTTGTGGTGATGTGCCCTGGGACACAGGGCACATCTCCACTCTATCTATCTATCTATCTATCTATCTATCTATCTATCTATCTATCTATCTATCTATCTATCTATCTATCTATCGCATGGGTAGGCACACATAAGGACTGGGGTTCCACATATCATGTACTCTATTCTCCTTACGATGGCACTTAGGACCTGATTTAATTCAGTAAGGATTGCAAATCCTGCTAAATAGCAGAATTTGCAATCCTTTGGATCACATGCTGGGGTCTGCCTTTCGCAGGACAAGGCTGCCCAGTATGCTATCAGCAGCAACCCCGTTGACCATGCTGAAATTGCAGTTGCACCGCAATTTCAGCGTGATTGCTAAAGGGGAGGTAGCCTCCTTCCGGCGCATCCTGGCTGCGCCCGCAGGAGGTCCACCATTTTTCTGATCACAGTGGCTGCGTGTGACGTCACGCAGCCGCCCTGTCACGCCTACTGTTTCTCCGTCGCCGCCCCCGCAATGCTCCATCTCCGCCTTGGAAACGGAGCATTGCTGCCCCGTGATTGACAGGCAGAGGCGATTGCATTTTCTGTGGGACGCCCGCAGAAAATGTGGGAGTATGTGCAGGAAGGGCCCTGTGCGTGCGTCCGCATCCTCTTTAGCAATTTTTACAGTTGGATCTCGTATTGCGATCCAACCTGAATTAGGCCCTTAATCCTCAGTTTCTACCACCCTGATGCTTATGTTAGTGGTAGATCAATGATGTAGAAATATTTGTATACCATATACTTGTCCTGTACTGTCTTGTACTTGTACACACCGTGAGATCTTTGCTCTGTCCGATTTTCACTATGCGATTTCCCTTGAACTACCCCAGAGACCAGATAGTACAGATTTTGTCTATGTACGATTTTGACTACCTGGGCTCTGGAGGAGTTCAAGGGAAATCGTATAGTCCAAATCGGACATAGACAAAATCTGTACTAAGTGCCAATTTTGACTATACTTTGTACTAGATAGTACACTAGATAGACCATGTAGGCAAGTCAATCTGGACTATCTAGCCTTACGATACTGACCCAATGGGAGCGCACATCGGGATCGAATCTGTATCGCAAGCTGCCTAACACCTTATGCACTAACTTTTCATAAGATTTTGACTAGGTGTACTTTGTTATGCGCTGTGAAACCCTTGTGGCACATTATAGATAGAGTATAATTCTAATAATATTGATATTGAAAATTGCAGAGTACTCAGTCCCCCCACCCCTTCCCAGTTTTATTTTATTCTGTCAGATTCATTGTTTCCATAGGTAGCAATGAGGAATTTACAAGATGGAGTTATGTTTGCTCACACGATGTGGGATCAGTATGATTTACCTACAATCAAAATCCCGACAGTCAAAATACAGGCAACAATTGACTGAAGGTCAAAATACCGACATGGTCAAAAAATACTGGCAGGTCAAAACGGTTTTTTCTAAAAATTTGGTGTATGTCGACATGGACACAGTATAAATGTACCTCATGTGAATGCTGATTATTTTACAGGACATTTAGCAATACCTTATTTCACCAAAGTTCAAACCGCTGCAGCCACTGTATTTAATCCTTAACCTCTGTACTGTTTACACACCTTACGTACACAAAATCGTACCGTGTGCGCACTCTGCGTACCTACGCCGAACAGATGTAGTAAGTACACAGTTTGCGTACACAGGTCTACACGCTGATGGCACAATGCAGCAGCCCGAGTGGCTGTAAATATACTTTAAAACTTAGCAGGAAAAGGGACACGACACCAAGTTGTACTTCAAAACTATGTTGGGGTCCAACCCACCAACTGTTATTTACTAGCAGCGGGTTACAACAATAATACAATACAATAGAAAAGGCTGCAGTCAATGGTACATACGTTTGCCTGCGCTGTCCGGTCTGGTCCTCAGTCAATCAAGGTAGATGACCTTCAGAGAATGTGTCTGACCGGGGCCTGCAGCTGGCCTTTTATACATTTGTCCAAAACCTAATACAATGGACACTGTAATCTCTTCACCTATAGGTCATTGGGATGGTCATTTACAGTACAGGAGAGGTCATAGGTCGGTTTGAATAGGTGGGCGATGTCTGGTCCAGGTGCACCTGCAGTTGGTCTCCACTGGGTTCCCGCTGAATATCAGAAGTACAGTAAATACAGTTGATATTAATATTCTGCTCCTGCGCATATCTATTTGCAGGAGCGTGTGATCTTCCGCAAACTGATGCCGGAATATTGCTCTTAAAATACCTTACAACTGGATACCAAACACCACCTCCTAACCTAATTCTGTCCCCTCATATCCTGTAAAGGTGAATCCCTTTTTTATTCCCTTTAAGCAAGTGTAACTCGCTGGTGTGGTGCATGTAGACTATGTGTAAATTGTGCGCTATGTGTATTAAATATGAAATGTGGCTTTTCCATGCGATTACAAATGCTACCGTAAGTACTCTTACTACACATTAATATGCACTACCGCGTGAGTGGCTATACGCACCTTGCGAGCATACGCACGGCAGCACAAGTATGCGCACTGAGGCCATCTGTGTGGAGTTTGTCCGTGATGTGTATGGCTGAAATATTTTCGACTTGGACACTCGCATGGCTTGCTGCGCATGCCAAACTTTGGGCACGGTGCCTCACTGCGCTCGGCACACTGTTATATTCCCCCTCCACGTTCACTGGGATGGTAAAGTATGAACACATCGGTTTCAATTAAAAAGTCATAAACTCATAGATTTATTGTTTGACCTGTCGACATTTTAAATGTTGGTATTTTGCCCATGTTGACATTTTTTAATGTCTGTATTCTGACCATCTGTCAATGGTTGTTGGTATGTTGACCGTCGGGATTCTGATTGTAGGTAAATTGGCTGCATCCCCACTATAGAACAGGAGGGAAGAGAGTTTCCTTCCTGCTTTTTCCCCAGAGTGCATCTTTTTTTGCAGATCCTTAATACCCGTTTTGCAAATATGCAACTTGGCACATGCACAGCAGATGATTAGACATATTTTGCGTGTACCTGATTGCATATATCGGCTTGTGGGAACAATCCATGATGAAGATGGTGAAAAGTACCAAATTTTTAATTTCTTCAAATATTACTAAATACTGTAGACTCCGATTCTTTAGACAGATAGAAGCTAAGGGGTTCACTGTAGAGTGTCAAGTCAGCTAATCTTGATTTCTGGTTCAGTATGATTTACTGGTGGCCCGGGATGCCAGCTGTCAATATACCGACTTCGGCATCCCGGCCGTCAGCATGACGAGCGCAGAGTCCTCACCATGCTTTGGGCACGGCGGCTCGCTGCGCTTGCCACAGGTTCTATGTCCACTCTATGGGTGTCGTGGACACCCACGAGTGGGAATAGTCCTGTATCGCTTGTATTACGGCTGCCTTCATTGCCAGCTCTCGGGTTTCTCGCATCTGTTTCCTGACCGCCGGGACCCCGACAGAGGGCAAATTAATACGTATACTCTTGATTTCACACGTTCTAACAAATGTGCCAAGGTTGGGGGTGTCAGTTCAGTAGTCACATTACTGGAACAGAATACTTTATAGCAGTCAGGGAAATAACTATACCAGAAAGGCATAGGAAGGGGTGCAATAGAGGCCTAATGGTAGGTGATTGAGGTATTAGCAAGACACATGGGTTAACCTGTTACCAAGAAAGTAAATAACAAATTGTGTAATGCCTTCCAGTTGCTGGGTCTCTAGCACCTGGGGATTAGGTAGATAGATTTTTCGGTGAGACTGCTGTGCAGGTACCAATTTGGTTCCAATGACAAAATTATTGGAAGCTCCTCAAAAACTATTTCAGGGAATCAGACTATTAGCTTAAGCTATGGACCTCCACTGTACCTGTAACTAGAGATGGGTGGGTCCAGTTTTCCGAGAACCGGAACCACCCACACATAGCATTCCAAGCTGGGATCTGAGTCCGGCTCAGGTTTTCCCGCTGGACTGGGATCTCAAAACAAGGCAAAATGTCTTCCTCCTGCTGTTGTATTCTCGTGGGTTGTAGATTCTATATATGGTCCCCGGTGATTGGCACCATTTCCCTCAGGCTGTGGAGAGCGTTCAGTGCAAACCTGCTGTGTCTGTCCCCAGGGGTGCTTTGTTGTACATAAAGAGGTGCTCTGTAATCAATCAAAGGTCTGCTGTGTCCAACAAGGGCTTCTGTGTCTGTCCATGGGTGCTCTGTCTATCAAGGGGTGCTCTGTTGGTCCATCAAACGGCTGCTGTACTGTGACACTGTAGGTCAGGGGTGACCAACCAGTCAGAGGAAAAGAGCTGTAGTCAAGTGAAAGAGCCATTATTATGCGCGCTTGCAAAAATGGGGGTGTGGCCTAGTTGTCATAAAGCCACACCCATTTTTGTGCACACACCTTTCGGTATGGCGTTTGTAGGAATATGACCTTGTGCCACAACCCTTGTTTTAAGTCATGTTGTACAGTGCCACATACATATAATGTCTCAGTCAGTGGTACTGCGCATGCCAGGTACACCCCTCACCCCCCTTTCCCAGTGCTGCTCACCACGCTGCTGCTCTGCTCATGCTCAGTTTGCCATGTGTGAGGGGAAGAGAGCGCAGCGTGCGCCTCTCCTGCCCCTTGGCCTCCAGCAGCGGGTATATCAATCAAAGCTTGAGGTTCGGCAGTCAATCAGGAGCCTTAGCTGCTGGTTCGCGAGCTCTGATTGGCTCATGGGCCGGTACCCTTAGAAATGGTGATATACATGCCGGGCAGCGGGAGGCACGAGCAGGGAGCCGACCAAGCAGCATGCAGAGGGAGAAAGAGCTGCATGCGGCTCGAGAGCAGTGGGTTGGCCACCGCTGCTGTAAGTCATGGGTATCCCTTATAACACAGAGACTCACACAGTTTAAAGTGTCATACAATCATCTTGCCTAAAAAACAGATGTAGCTACACTAATCGTTGCATCGAGGTAAGTGTGCCCGCAAATGCACGCCAATGGAAGCCTATGGAGCGAACACCGGCTGTGATCTGTCGCAGCACAGTGTATTTGCTATATTCAGATGGGCTGTTGCATCATCAACAGCACTACAAATGACTTCATGGAATTATTCCACAGTACTAGTGATTGTAACCAATTTGCTTTGGTCAGTGTAGACCAGGCATGTCCAAACTGCGGCCCTCCAGCTGTTGAGAAACTACATATCCCAGCATGCCCTCACACAGCTTTAGTATTCTCTGACAGCAAAACTGTGTCAGGGCATGCTGGGATATGTAGTTTCACAACAGCTGGAGGGCCGCAGTTTGGACATGCCTGGTGTAGACCCACTGCTTGTAAACAACTGTGTCCTCATCATCCATATCACAATCGTGAAAACGTTTTTCAACTATTTTCTGAAGTGCTTCCAGACCTGGGAATTTGTCACATCGATGAAGAATACAAGTTTTTGAGACTGAAGAACAAACAAGGATTCCAGTTAGGTCTTTGTAGTCCATCCTTAGTGGTAGAGCAGCATCAAATAATATATAATAATGTATAACACACCATGTAGGGCACAAGGAACAAACCTTAGACAATCCAACTTGAATGTCTGGAAAATGGTATTTGAAAGCAAGATAAAGCGCTTTCAAGTTTACTACGAGTAGCTTTTTCTGTTTGTGAATAATTTTTCTTCCTGGAACTTTTACAGAAACAGACTTTCTTTCCAGGACACATCCCAGAATGTTCATCATCTTTATAAAATTCTGTACCTGATGAACGATTTGTACAAGAAGGGCTTTCCCTCTATATTTTTTAGGTTCTGCCAGTATGCCATGGGTTTCTTTAAGTTTTTTTCTTGATTGTTCTACCATGTATTCTGTGACATTAAATAAGTTAGGGACTCAAATTATGTTTAAGTCTTTAAATTTCATGATTTCTTGTGTTAATTATGTATATGGCACAACCGTAATTAAACGTCAACTTCATGATTTTTCCCCCCCTCCATTACGGAACAGAGTACCATGCTGTGTTGTGTGTTTGTTTTTGTTTTGTTTTTTTAATGTGGTAATAATGTATACCTTTTGTTAAGCACATAAAAAATTTTGGGATATGTAATGTTGATTTGAACCTAGTCTTTTTAAATATATTCAAAAGTGCGTTTTTGCCGTAACTTGAAACGTAAGGCAGCTAAAGTGATTTGGTTTGACTTTTTGGACTCAGGAGAAAAAGTGACCTTAGGGGTGCAAATTTTGTGGTGATTCCTTTATAAACACCCGTTATACTGTACTTCAAATAAACTGGATAAAGAAGCCAGGATTAGTAAATAATTTAATAAATTGAAAAATCAATATTTAAGAAATGAATTGTCAGACAGTCGAGTTATTTGGCAGAAATAGTTGTTTTGACATCCCCTCTTCAGTTAAGTAAAAAAAATAAAAAAATTGTAAAAATCTGAGATGGGTGGTGATGATTTGATGTGGAATGACCCTACATGATATTGCACATTCAATCTCTGCCCTTGTAAGGGCAGTGTGACATGTTATTATGTGGGATACAACTGTACTACAGGATAGATCCTGCACACATGAATAGTAGCTGCATGAAGACAGCACATTTAGGGAATACTAACATGACATGTCTACACTATATGATTAACCCTACATATGCGATTGTGAGCTGCAGTTATATAATGAAAGTAACATAGTTGGTGAGGTTGAAAAAAGACAAGTTGTCCATCAAACTCAACCTGAATTATATTATATTCCCTATTGTATTCTGGCTAAAGGCTGTTACCTCGGATATCTTTTTCTGTTAGAAATTTATCTAACCCATTTTTTTAAAAGCGTTGACTGATTCCGCCATTATACCCTTCTCTGGCAGCGAATGCCACATTTGTGTTTCCCTTACAGTGAAGAATCCCTTCCTGCGCTGAGTACGAAATTTCCTCTCCTCAAGACTTAGTGGGTGTCCACGCATTTTGTGTAGAGGTCTCTTAGTAAACAAATCACCTGATGGCTCCGTGTATTGTCATGATTAATATTTACAAATATATAAAAAGATCTCCTGTTAATCCAATAATAGGATAGCTTATATAGCATTTATCCCCTGGATTTGGTTTCTCTGTGGCAATATATTATCATAACACTGAAACCAGATACAATGTAGCATGATAAATAGATACCGGTATGAGTGCATGAATTAAGGTGATACTTCCAGAAGAGTTACTTATGAGGACCCTCTAGTTCACAAAATAAACCTATTCATGTTGTATTATTTCTTTTTTGACACTTCAGTATTGTCACTACTGGTTAATCAGATAGTTGTATATACATTACCTAATTTTAGGCCTAATTCAGACCTTATCGCAACAGCAATTTTTTTCTCTAATTGGCAAAACCATGGGGGTCATTTCGAGTTGTTCGCTCGTTGCCGATTTTCGCTATGCTGCGATTTGTTGCTAACTGCGCATGGTATGCAGAGCGCATGCGCTAAGTTATTTAACACAAAACTTAGTAGATTTGCTGGTGTTCAAGCAACGATTTTCAGTCACACTGCTGATCGGTGAATGATTGACAGGAAAGGGGCGTTTCTGGGTGGTAACTGAGCGTTTTCCGGGAGTGTGCTAAAAAACGCAGGCGTGTCAGGGGAAAACGCGGGAGTGTCTGGAGAAACGGGGGAGTGGCTGGCCGAACGCAGGGCGTGTTTGTGACGTCAAACCAGGAACTAAACGGACTGAGCTGATCGCAATCTAGGAGTAGGTCTGGAGCTAATCGGAAACTGCAAGAAAATATTTAATAGCAATTCTGCTATTCTTTCGTTCGCTATTCTGCTAAGCTAAGATACACTCGGAATGAGGGCCCATGTGCACTGCAGGGGGGGGGGGGGGGGGGAGAGCAGATATAACATGTGTAGAGAGAGTTAGATTTGGGTGGGGTGTGTTCAAACGGAAATCTAAATTGCAGTGTAAAAATAAAGCAGCCAGTATTTACCCTGCACAGAGACAATATAACCTACTCAAATCTAATTCTCTCTGCACATGTTATATCTACCCCCTGCAGAGCACATGGTTTTGCCCATTAGAGAGAGATTTTGCTGCTGCAAACAGGTCTGAATTAGGCCTATGTTTACCAGTGACAGTGACGACTAACCCATGGGGAAGTATATTGTATATTGACTGACAAACCAGCACCGCACTCCAAATCAGGGGTGGAATCACAATATCGAATATTAAAAATAGAGACTGATATGCTATTATTAATACTGAAATCACAATACAGGTACTAGTGATAGATACACCAGGAGATTTAAGTAAAATAACACATATAAATGAGGCACAATAATGCATGAATTCTTTAATGTAATTCATATAGGAGAGTTATAATATGTGCATTGGCATTAACATACACAGTATATTTTATACCACATTTTTCTGATCTTTTCACTTTTTTCTCTTCAGTATTTCACTTTTTATTTATTATAATTTTTTCCCCATACATAACTTTTATTGATTTTCTTAAAAAAAAAAAATTAACTTTAATCTTCAGGCGTTCCACACCAAGGCAAATCTTTTCTTCTCTCTTGTTACATGTATATGATGATTTGTCATGTAGTAGCACACCCCAAGCTATAATAATTGTATTAGTTGATATTGAAGTACAATAGGGGGTCTATTTCTTGATAATCTGACATAGACAGTATCCGAAGTGATTGGCATTTTCTACATATAAATCATTTTTTCTTCTTTGCTATGAAACCAGTAGATCTCGCATACAGTAAACCATGGAATTACAGATAGTAAGTTTCCTTTTATAAAATGCAAAACGTATGTGTGACAGTTTTTTTTGAATTTGAAGATTTTTATCAGTGTAAGAGGTACATTGGTAGGGCGTGAGCCTGCTGCAATGCATATGTAGTCTGTGGCATAACTCCCAGAGGCAAAAGAGATGCCTGCCTCCGGGCTCTAAGCCCTGAAGGGGCATCTGCATATACGGCAGCACCTGTGCGGTTCACAGCAGGATCCAAGTGTGACTGCTCCTCTAATGGAGCTCTGCAGCGCACTTACTGCCACTGCAGAATTAATTATCTCTGTCCCACCTGCAATAGGGGACAGGAGGGCTCCTGACCAGTGCACCTGTCACTGGACTGAGATGGTACCCTCTAGTGACCGCTGATTCTGCATGCTGCACACAGCTGAATCACAGCGTAGTTGGAGTCCTGCCACTGTGGGCTCCAGTCTCTTTAGACCGGCTGAGAGCACTATGCAGGGCGGGACTGCCCATCTGGCACTTTTTGCAAATGCAGAAGGGTCAATGGGCTGGTCCTGTCAATCAGAGAGCCGGGAAGGTCATGCGCAGCGCAGCCTCTGGCTCCCTTTTGTGAACGCTCCCCTGCCCATCTTCATGGAAATGGAGGCATGCTGCAAGACCATGCTCCCTGACTCGTGGCATGCCCCTGCTGATTTCGGCCCCCAGTCCGTCCCTGGTGCTAACTACTGTATATAATTCTGTAAAGTGTGTGTATGTATGTGTGTATATAACACAGTAGTATCTTTATCTCGCGCCAACCTAAAAGCGGCACACGGGAGAGATCTTTGTTGGGAGACCTCAAAAGCATACCAGAATAAACACAAATTCCCAAGTGCGCTAAAGTGGAATGTAATTACACAGTTCTTCCAGCGTTATTTTCGTCGGAATGTAGACTGGAGGGTATTCAAATCTGGGGACCTGTAACAGACACCCCTCACCAAATAGTCACCCAAACAAGAGGCCAACAGGCCAATTAGTAAAAAGTTATTTTAATAACGTATACACAGTTCAAAGTATAAAATTGTGTCAATAAAATGCAACTAAAAGAGTACACAGCCAACACGTTTGTAAGGTGGAATCTAGATATCCCCTCACCTTTTGCAAGGTGCAAGCTCGACAGGGAGTATCTTTACAGACTAGGTTGTGATTCTTTGACTGAGACTCTGTCAGTCAGAGAATCACAACCTAGTCTTTTTTTACTAATTGGCCTGTTGGCCTCTTGTTTGGGTGACTATTTGGTGAGGGGTGTCTGTTACAGGTCCCCAGATTTAAATACCCTCCAGTCTACATTCCGACGAAAATAACGCTGGAAGAACTGTGTAATTACATTCCACTTTAGCGCACTTGGGAATTTGTGTGTATGTATGTATGTATGTATACATACCAGGGTTTTGGTTCGGATATGGGAGCATCGGATATGTATTAATTAAGAGAGCATCTTCGGATTAACAAACTATCCGCATTATATTGTTTTATATCTGATGTCTGTATTTTAAATGTCAGCCATTTGTTATTCAATGTGATTCACTGTCTAACACTTTTATACAAATAAATTGGAGTTTTTTAAGTGAACTGTGGTCAAATCCTGGAAGATAATACCTTGATTAAGCTCCCTTAAGACACCCCCTTTTCTTTTGTCTGCACTTTTGTACTCCATCTAACAGGGAGTACGCCTTGAGGTTGAGCTCCATACTTAGCGCTTTCATTAGGTCTACCCCAGTGTCCGTCCGTGGTAAGCCACAGCTGAGCTAATCACTTCACCATGTCTGCTGTCTTTAAAAATACATTTTGGACCTAATTCAGGTTGGATCGCAAATCGTGATCCAACCGCAATAATTACATTCGCCGCGCAGGTCCCAGCCTGCGCCCGCATTTGATGCAGGTGCCCCACAGTATTTGCGAACGCCTCTGCCTGATTGAGCATTGTGGGGACAGCGGCTTACAAATGGGAAAGTGATGGCAGTGTTATCAGGGCGGCTGCGTGACATCACACGCAGCTGCTCCGATCAAAAAGATGGCGGCGGGCCTCCTGCCATCACAGCCAGGCTGCACTGGCAGGAGGCTTCCATCATTTCTGCAATCCCGCACTAGTTGTGGCGCAAACGCAATTAGTGCATGGTCGCAGATGGGGGGAGGGGAGGGGGCAGCGGGTAGAATGCCGAGTGGTTTTGCCCTGCGGTGGGCAGCCCCCAGCATGCCAGTCAAAGGATTGCAAATTCTGCTAAAAAACAGAATTTGCAATCCTTACTGAATGAGGTCCTTTTGTTCAGTAAGTCATGGCTCCTGATGCCAGCAAGTGGCCAGGCGATAACTTTTGGGGTCTGGGATTACGTTAGGAGCCATTTGGAATATGCACTATTTGTGATTACCAGAACCTGGAAGCAGAGGCGGAACTACCATTGATGCAGCAAGTTCATTGGACTTGGGGACTAAGTAGCCCACTGCAGCCCAGACCAGCAATGAGTTTTCTCCTGGGCCTCTACCCAAGATATAGCTCCCCCCCCCCCCCCTTTCCCCATGTTCTTCATGCAGGATAGGACTGTGTACAGGAATGTGTGATTGTACTTCTGTCACCCTTTCACCCACTCCCTTACCCTTTTACCTCTACCTGTCACTCTGCATCTCTCTCTGCCATCCACTGCTTCTCCCTATCATCCTCTGCCTCTCCCTGTCACCTACTGGCATGTGGCATATTATGAATTTGGAGTTGTTCAGAGAAGGGGGCACCAAAGTATAATTTTGCATATAGCTTGCCTCCTGCCAACTGGTATGAACTTACGCCCCTGGTCTGTAGCATACCTAAAAGCAGAAAGAGACTGCACAAACACAGCGATTCTCCCCACTGGAACTCTTGAACTTTGTCCCACTTGCTCCTTTACAGGTCCCTCTAAAGTAAACAACAATATCGCTGAACAATTACACTTACTACAATAACAATAGCCCTCAACTTACTGGGCTATTGAACTGTGGTGTAACACAGGTCTATTCATGAAGCAGTGTGGAGATGTTGCCCATGGCAACCAATCATCTGCTCTGTATTATCTTCTAGTATGCAAATTTGGAATGTTACTTCAATGCTGATTGGTTGCCAAGGGCAGCTTCTCCACTGGCTCTCTTCTCCACACTTTTCACTGCTTCATGAATAGACCCCAAACTATGGAATGCAATTTCATCTATCAATAATAATAATAATAATAATAATAATAATAATAATGATGATGTAGTATTTATTATTATTATTATTATTATTATTATTATTTCTAAGTGCTCTTTCTACAATAGGACTCCATGCACTTTACAAACATCAAAAACATAGTATATTGTACAAAGGGTTTAGTACTACAAGTGGCAAAAACACACAGAAATAAAAAGGTAAAACTTAGAGAGTGGGTAGGCATAACGATGGATCGGAGCAGTTATTTTGGGTAATACATTTTGAGGAAATAATATTCCACCCATAAAAGGTATCAGGTGATGCAGCCGTCTTGGGCACACTACGTAGGATTTCCCTGGATGGAATAGGTCATACCTAGACAGAGCCGACCCTAACCAATTTTTGTGCCCTAGCCAAGATATTGGTTGGTGCCTCCCAGCAGATAATACCACAGCCAAGTTTCGGAGTCAATCTAATAGTGCGCAAAGACATTGTGATTGCAAGTAAGTGTGGCTATATGTCACACTTACGGTACAGCAAAAATCTGTGAGCCAGGCACTATAAGTTTACACGCCATTGTAGCGGCACCTTGCACCCTTCATGGGGATATGGACTGACAGTGTTTAGAAGGCATTCTACAGTATAGGGCACATTCTCCCCTCACAGCACAGCACCCTGGGCACTCTCGTTACAGCATCCCCCTTCCCTCATTGCACAGCACCCTTCATCCCTCACACATCTTCTAGCACCCCTCTCCCAGTGGTGACATCTGCAGTGTCCCATCTGACTTTGCAGTAGCTGCTCGGTGCAGGACTGGCCCTAGGTCTGCCAGCACCCTGTTCGAGAAATTGAACCCAAAATCTAACATCATCCATAATTAATACTATACATAAAAAAACACACACACAGGGGCTGATTCTGAGTCAGACGCACTGTTGAAGTAAGACTCAGGGGAGCAATTTTCTGCTACTGTGCATGTGTCTAAGGCAGACCACCACTGTGTCCTGATTATGTGCGAACAGAGTTGCAGTTGTAATTTCAGACGCATGCAGAAAGAAGTGTACTGAAAATGTAGTGGGCATCTCTCTGCTTACTGGCAAGAATGTGTCTTAGCCCACACATAGAGATGGACCGTTTTGCAGGCGTGATAAGGGAGTATCGGGCGCCGGGGTACACAGCCACTTCCACTGACTGCTCACACAGGTGGCCATACTCAGACAGATACTGCACCTGCCAAAAAGCTCACATAGGAGGCCATACTCAGACAGAGACACTGTACTTGCCATAGGGCTTACATAGGAGGCTGTACTCATGTGGAGACACTGCACCAGCCTTAGGGTTCACATAGGAGGCTGTACTCAAGCGGAGACACTGCACCTGCCGTAGGGCTTACATTGGAGGCTGTACTCAAGCGGAAACACTGCACCTATCATAGCGCTTACATAGGAGGCCATACTTAGACAGAGACACTGCACCTGCCATAGAACTCTCATATGAGGCTGTACTCAGGCGGAGACCCTGCACTTGGTGCAAGTTTCAATGGTTGAACTGATGGGGGCATCTAAGGAAGCACCAATCAGTATTTCATCACATACGGATGATGCAAGTGGGCATCTCAGTCCTTGCAGATTCATATGCACGGATGTGCACCAGGAAAGGAATTTGTAGCGGAATTTACATAAAGTCGCAGATGTGTGACTGGCAATAGACACACATACTGACGAGCTCCATCTGACTCTTAATCAGACCCTACAGGACAAAAAAAACAACCACACACTGCCCCCACAGGAGAATAATAACATATATTGCCAGCACAGGTGAATAATAACACACATTGCTCCCACAAATGAATAATAACACACTAATAACGTAATAGGCGTCCATGTCTATCCCCTCCTTGCAACAAGGTCGGAATATGATCAACGTTGCATTGTGACATGATGCTTCGAATTTACTAAAAGCAATTTATCTGCATACAGGGAGTCCTGCAGTCTCTTTATCAATTATCTCTCTTCATACTGAAGGCACCCCACTATGATATTGATCTGGCACTCGGCGCTGGACAATTGTGTACTATGGGGTTAATTCAGAGTTGATCGCAGCAGCAAATTTGTTAGCAGTTGGGCAAAACCATGTGCACTGGAGGTGTGACAGATAAAACCCACCCAAATCTAAATCTCTCTGCACATGTTATTTTGTTTCTGTGCAGGGTAAATACTGGCTGCTTTATTTTTACACTACAATTTAGATTTCAGTTTGAACACACCCCACCCAAATCTAACTGACTGCACTTGTTATATCTGCCCCCCCCCCCTGCAGTGCACATGGTTTTGCCCAACTGCTAACAAATTTGCTGCTGCGATCAACTCTGAATTACACACACACACACACACACACACACACACACACACACACACACACACACACACACACACACACACACACACACACACACTATAAATATTTACATACATACATACACTCAAAAAAAAAAAGAGGGAACACTAAAATAACACATCCTAGATCTGAATGAATGAAATATTCTTATTAAATACTTTGATCTTTACATAGTTGAATGTGCTGACAACAAAATCACACAAAAATTATCAATGGAAATCAAATTTATTAACCCATGGAGGTCTGGATTTGGAGTCACCCTCAAAATTAAAGTGGAAAAACACACTACAGGCTGATCCAACTTTGATGTAATGTCCTTTAAAACAAGTCAAAATGAGGCTCAGTAGTGTGTGTGGCCTCCACGTGCCTGTATGACCTCCCTCCAACCCACACAAGTGGCTCAGGTAGTGCAGCTCATCCAGGATGGCACATCAATGCGAGCTGTGGCAAGAAGGTTTGCTGTGTCTGTCAGCGTAGTGTCCAGAGCATGGAGGCGCTACCAGGAGACAGGCCAGTACATCAGGAGACGTGGAGGAGGCCGTCGGAGGGCAACAACCTAGCAGCTGGACCGCTCCTCCGCCTTTGTGCAAGGAGGAACAGGAGGAGCACTGCCAGAGCCCTGCAAAATGACCTCCAGCAAGCCACAAATGTGCATGTGTCTACTCAAACGATCAGAAACAGACTCCATGAGGGTGGTATGAGGGCCAGACGCCCACAGGTGGGGGTTGTGCTTACAGCCCAACAACATGCAGGATGTTTGGCATTTGCCAGAGAACACCAAGATTGGCAAATTCGCCACTGGCGCCCTGTGCTCTTCACAGATGAAAGCAGGTTCTCACTGAGCACATGTGACAGAGTCTGGAGACGCCAAGGAGAACGTTCTGCTGCCTGCAACATCCTCCAGCGTGACCGGTTTGGCAGTGGGTCAGTAATGGTGTGGGGTGGCATTTCTTTGGGGGGCTGCACAGCCCTCCATGTGCTCACCAGAGGTAGCCTGACTGCCATTAGGTACCAAGATGAGATCCTCACACCCCTTGTGAGACCATATGCTGGTGCGGTTGGCCCTGGGTTCCTCCTAATGCAAGACAATGCTAGACCTGATGTGGCTGTAATGTGTCAGCAGTTCCTGCAAGATGAAGGCATTGATGCTATGGACTGGCCCGCCCGTTCCCCAGACCTGAATCCAATTGAGCACATCTGGGACATCATGTCTCGCTCCATCCACCAATGCCACATTGCACCACAGACTGTCCAGGAGTTGGCGGATGCTTTAGTCCAGGTCTGGGAGGAGATCCCTCAGGAGACCATCCACCACCTCATCAGGAGCATGCCCAGGCGTTGGAGGTCATACAGGCACAAGGAGGCCACAGACACTACTGAGCCTCATTTTCACTTGTTTTAAGGACATTACATCAAAGTTGGATCATCCTGTAGTGTGTTTTTCCACTTTAATTTTGAGGGTGACTCCAAATCCAGACCTCCATGGGTTAATAAATTTGATTTCCATTGATAATTTTTGTGTGATTTTGTTGTCAGCACATTCAAATATGTAAAGAACAAAGTATTTAATAAGAATATTTCATTCATTCAGATCTAGGATGTGTTATTTTAGTGTTCCCTTTATTTTTTTGAGCAGTGTGTGTATATGTGTGTGTGTGTGTATGTATATATGTATGTGTATGTATGTAATATATATATTATAATTTATATTCGTGTAAACTGCACTCACACTTCCTCTATCATCCCGCCGCGGTGCTCATTGGTGATAGTCAGAATACAGTCCAAAAACCCGGCACTCTGCGGACTTGATCAACAGAATCAATAATTCCAACAGCCTTGCTTAGCAACGTTTCGGCTTTTTATTAGCCTTTTTCAAGCAGCATCATGACAAAGGCTAATAAAATGCCGAAACGTTGCTAAGCAAGGCTGTTGGAATTATTGATTCTGTTGATCAAGTCCGCAGAGTGCA